>NC_051185.1:56652893-56730674 GCF_013339695.2 Rhipicephalus sanguineus
CTCTAGTAGGAGGTGCTCCATCTTTCCGTTGGAAAGGTCTGCTAGGAGAGAGCCCTCGCAAGGAGCATGGCACCCAACACAAACTCGTGACGCAGGTGTCTGTTGGCTGTTTACGTTAAACCAAGTTGTTGTCGATGCTGTGAGGTGGGGCGTTACACGTGCTGTTGCGCGACACGCACTTTAAAAAGATGTATTCTGGGCTCAGTGCTGGGCAGTATCGAAGATACATGTATCTTAGATACTATCTTAGATACTCTTTGGGTATCTTGTATCTGTATCGCGATACGTCTCGAAAGACGAGTATCTGTATCTGTATTTTCGATACATTCGAAAATGTATCGTGTATCTTAAGATACAAGATACTTCTATCGCAACACAACCGCGCGACACAATTATCACTGGCCAAGCTCCGCTTCTCAAGCTGGTACTGCTGCCACTAAGCCATCTGAATAAGTCTAAGGGCAGTGACTTTATTTATTTTTACGCCAGAGTAATCGAGTGCGGTAGAAGATCAGAAGACAAGCGCGCGGACGTCTACGCCCAGCCCACCTACCTTTTGTTTCTCGATTTCTTTTCTTTTTAGTTGCACCAATGCCGCGACACTTGCTCTTAGCCACTGTCCTGCGCCACGTACTCCACTGCGTGCGGCGTCTATCGCGCAAATTCTGATGTTGTTACAGTGTCGTTATTGAGATTCTCTGAGTCTTGCTCCGTAATGAAATGTGATGCGTGCAAGAATGGGGTTGCTTTGCGTCGCATGGATTTTACATATCAGCAGTTACAAAGATCTCGTGCATGTAAGTTTGACTTGCATGCAATGAATTAACGTATATGCAAATAAGATTCCAACAACTTTAGCACCACTGGTACTGATGCTAGATCTAATAGAGCAAGCGCTTACCTAAGAGAAAATAACTTGGCGTACCATATTTTTCACTTCCATCTACATTTATTCAAAAATTTATGACATCATAGTTTGATTATTAGCACAAGTGCTTCCTTAGCTGTCATTTTGCTTCACATACATTACCTAGGTCTTTGCACTGTTTTTCCGGTCTGGTCACTGCGGTATATGTCTTTTGTAACGCGCTCCCAAAATAAGATTTCTGCTTTGTTTTTCTGTCTGCTTTATTTCTACTATTCTTTAGACATTTACACGTTGCCAAGGCGATCTTGAAAGCAATTATATAATTATGTAGGCGTGCCTTGAATTTAGAGTACAAAATATTCTGTTTACCGCTTACGAAAATAGCGAAATTGAGTTTGCATTATAATAATGGAAATCATTAGGAGCCATCTTGAAGATGTTAGGGGATTCGAGAAACGTTGTTTTACTGAATGCTCCGTTTTACTCATGAACGTCCCAACGAGCCGTTTCAGGCAATTTTCCATAGGCACGGAATTTCCTATTGTCTCAACAGATAAGACTTCATGCTCATAGCTATTAAGGGCGCCGTGTGTATTGTGTTTCTGTACTCATTCAATGTGAATGTTTGATACACAACCACATCTATATTTTACTTATATTTATTTTCCTGTTTTGGGTCTTAAATATTTTTCTTATTACTAATCGCCACGTAATGGGAGCTATAAGCGGCAAGAGCGCGAATAGCGGCGGTGTCCTGCGACGCTTTGTGCAACTATACAATACGTCTGAGACATTTCTGTGTTGCACATGTTCTCTCGTTGAAGAAAAATTGCTAAAAGATTGCACGTTAGTGAGTGTATAAACAAAGAATCCCTTATGCTAGCAGCTAAGTAGAACATGAAAATTCATTGCTGTTTTACGTCATCTACGTATACACCAGGGGTCTCAGACTCAGCTCATAGCCGGTGGGCCGCAGTCGCGAAATTTAGCTCCAAGGGCTGGGACAGTGAAGATGGTGGGGTCGGATAGAGTTTGAACAAAATGACGTTGCCATTTGAAAGGAAGCCTCTCTCATATCTCATATACAGGTCATTTCTGAAGGGGATTTGGAGTCAGGATTCGAGAAACATCAGTGCCGATGTATACGAGTGAAATCTGGACGCGGATTGAAATATAGAGTTTTTGCTTCATGGTTATGTTTCAGCACAGGGTGAACACATGCTCCTCACGAAAGAAATGCTTGAGACCAGTCATGTCTGTGTAGCTCACGAGCATACTTATTTAGAAAAAAAAAATGGGACGGAGACGGTCATGTGTGCCGGCCAGGCCCCTAGCGAATGGTCTCAAACCCCGTATACGCCATGCGCCCACCCCCCGCCAAAAAAAAAAAAAAAAGTCTACCAGCGTTGTTGCTGCTGTGCACCTGTCCGAATATACGGTATTGTGCAAACAAGGTAAAAGTCGACACCGGTATTTGCGTCGTCGTGCGAAGGCTTCTTATTGACGTTATTGTTCCTCTTTTTCTCCTCCTAACTTCCTTTCCTCTGTCTCTTCTCTCCTCCCGAAAGAGCAGGCAGGCGTTGTGCCCCTCTTGGTGGCAGTTGCCAGCTTGCTCTCTCCCTCTTTTCTCTGTGTCCCTGTGCTTGTATGTATGTATACAAATCAAATAATAATAATAATAATAATAATAATAATAATAATAATAATAATAATAATAATAATAATAATATTGTGATTATATGGCAACCCGCTATCTGGTCGGCAAGTTGAGCAGCGACTCCCATTAATTGCAAAAATGACAAGCAAGAACCGCTAACAGCGAAGTGTATAAAAGAGTTGTCCTGAGAAGAAGCTAAAACAAGCCCCAATAAGTTTAGAAGGCAACTAATGTACTTCGAGCAAGAAGGGCAAAAGTTTTGAGATACTAACAGACATTTCATTCATGTGAAACGAAATAGGTCACAGTCAAGAAATTTTCAACAAGACAGTTTCGTGTATAGGCGTTTGCTGAAATATTATATTGATCTATAATAACAAATTTGAGAATGTATCGAAGTATCTTAAGATACAATTGCCAAGTATCGTATCGGATACAATTATTGTGGCAGTATCTTGTATCTGTATCTCCAATACTTCTGGCCTGAGTATCTTGTATCGTATCGCGATACAATTTCAAAGTATCTTTGCCCAGCCCTGTCTGGGCTATATTAGCCGTTGATATCTTGTAGATTATGCGTATGTGTCCACACAGATCGATCCTACAGGTTATCTCGCCTTAGAAATTTTGCGTCGCTACTCCTTTAAAGGGGTCCGGCAACACTTTTCCATGGAAATAACCATCGAATGGCTTCACTAAAGGAGTTTATTGCTTCACGAATCGACTGCCGCAAAAAAAAAAATTATAATCCGTCAAGTACGACCGGAGTTGCGGAGATTTGTCGCACGCTGTAACTTTCTCTGTTCTCTCGTCCCGACGGACGCGCCGGAAGCTAAACCGGGAGGAATGTCACAGGGGAAAGAAGTCATGTCACGCGCGTCATGACCTCAATCACTTTTTTTTTTTGAACGCGCGTCCAATTTTCAGTGAGATCGCGTACGCGCGCGGGCATGTGGCGGCCTTCCACGGCGGGAGCAGCAACTATGCAGCCCACGATGCTCAAAGCAACCGATGGCCATAAATTTGGGTATTTGGCGCGGTGACTTGAGCATGTGGCATCATTCGTAGAGACAGCGGGAACGATTTCGAGCTGACTTTGAGAATTAATTGTAAATTCCAGGCCGCGTGCTGCGCTATAATGTCTGGCTCGCGCGTTCTCGGGAGCCTCGACTACCGATCGGCAGCGCTTTCTGACCACGCTGAAAAAGTGTTGCAGGGCCCCTTTAAAGGAATTATGTATGCAGCTGATTGGTTTCCTTCGGTTGCTGCAGTTACAGGTGCCCAGGGATGGGTTCTCAGTGCACAACTTAGGTATCTGCACATGTATGAAATGCAATACCAATGGGCCCGCATCTTGTCTACAGCAAAGTCCCGTACGTTCCAAAAATTGGTACGCTTGTAAAAGTACGCATGCTCTTCTCCTGTGCGTTCTCTCTAACAATTGAGCCACCTGTAAAACCATGGCCAGGAAAAAAAAAGAAAGATAACTAAGATGTGCAAGTGGGTCCACTATTAATGGGAACACTTGCTTGCATGACATGTCTGTATTTCGGTCTTTTGCAAAAAACATAGTGGCATAAGACTACTGCTGATTGACTCCTTTTAACCGACTAGTGCGCAAGCAACATCTCTGCATCCACATGCAGTTAGGGGGCCAGCAACATGACAGGTGCTCATTCGAGTGCTCCTTTTAAGAGTGAACCGTATCTGTACATAAGTTACGAGGGCATCGCTCAGAGCGAAATTTCATCGCTCAGAGCCGATTGTGCAAAAAAGATAACAGCAGCTCAGGCTGCTTTCATTTGGGTCGTAGGTTCGATGGTTTACTTATAGATTTTCGTTTGCTATTTTTCTTTTTTCCCCCCAGGGGAGGCAGGGAAGTACCCTCAATGCCTATGACAAGATTCTGGCACATTGCAAACAGACACCGCCAATAATTACGCGCTATTTGCATGACTGGCGTTAGTCAATAACAACGGCCAACAACATCAGTGTTTAGAAAAAAAGGGGGACAATTTAGTGTACTCAGTGCTTTGCCATAGGACAGCAGTAGGCTGTCTGTGTATTAGAGCTTTACAGAGATACATTCTTCGACCTGTACGGGAAATGTTTCGTGTAACGCAAGGAGGAGAAGAAAATCACACCATCTCCCGCTAAAGGGGACCATGAAGCGATGCGAAGCAGTGTTTCGGCATGTAGAGCCCGCGTTCTAGTGGTGGAGTGGTGAGGGGGAAAGGGGAGAGGGGAAGTGGAGAGGGAGAAGGAGAGGGAAGGGGAAAGGGAAGGGGAGAGGTGATGCGGAGAGGGGGAAGGGAGAGGGGAAGTGGAGAGGTGGAGGGGAGAGGGAATGGGAGATGTGATGTGGAGAGGGGGAGGGGAGAGGGGGAAAGGGAGAGGGGAGTGGAGAGGGGAAGCGGAGAGGGTTTGCGCATGCGCAGTGAGGGTGGTCACGCCGCACACCACCACCACCACCACCGGATTGAACTCCGCCATAAGATGCTTCACATCTAATAACTTTATTGATAAGGTTCTCGCGTAAGGGGTTATGAACTCGATGGGTGGGGCCCGAAGTCCAGGGCTCCACTGGCTGCTGCCGCCTGCCTGACGTCTGAAGCTTCCTGGTCACGTCGGATCTGAGCTGGCGAGCTGTGCCTCCCGTAGATCAGACGCTAGTGACATTGAGGCACCGTAACCTATACAAAGAACACAGCATTAAACATATGAAACATTTTCACAGCGATGTTCAAGCGCACAGGATGTCACTAACACATGCTGCGATGCGCACTAGCATGACTTAACGGGACTCTGCCGCGAGTCAGTGGGTGATCGCGAAACGGATGAGGACGAAATACTGAGAAACAACAAGACACAGACGAACGCTGACTTACAGCTGAACTGAACTGAGTTCCTGAAGCGAGCCTCTGATAAAACAGAGGGATAGAGATATTATAGGAGCCTTTCACATAGCAAGAGCGAGGATAAAGTGCATGAGCACTGTTGCTATCACTGTAAGAAAAAGAGAAAAAAAATTCTGGATGGTTTTCGTTAACATTTACAGTGCTGCTCTTGCGCAGAGACTGCTTGTCTGATATGGGTTTAATATTATCTTTTCAAGGGACAGGTATATATATTGCTCGGACGCTCAAAATAAACTGCTGGAGGTCGGCGCTCGTTCGTGTCTTATTGTTTGTCGGTGTTTCGTCCTCGTCCGTCTCACGCTGAAAAAGATCACTAACGTGAGTACGACCTAACATAAATATGCTCTTACATAACATACGTGATTTCGAAAACATGCCAGCACGACATGAAGGCTACGCAACAATTGTGTTGACGATTGCGGATTTATATAATGATGATATGAAATGTGCGGTGTACACGCGCACGCGGAAACTGTGAGTTGATAACGAGACCGAGCGGAGTGTTTTTATAAAACACGGTAAGGGACCTATAGAGCACTATGTACTCGACCAGCCAGGAGCTGTTTCTATGGAACTGAAACGTCATGCAGAAACCGATGGGCTAGTGCAAACAGAGCGGAGTGTTTGTTTGTGTGTTTGCAAAAAATGGAACGCACAGGGTCGCTTACGCATTCGCCTCCTAAGACGACTCGAAGGCGAAAGCCATATTCTTTTTCTTCGATGTATTTACCCTTTCCCGCCGCCCTGCGAAAGCCTTTTGCACCTAACGTGATTCGGCACTGCCTTGAGGATAGGAGGCATGTCAATCCTTTTGCACCTCACCTGGTTTCGCAGTGCCTCTGTGGTGGGCCCACCTTTGACCAAGCGACAGTGTCGTGTGATCACGTCATCATGGGACGTCACGGCATGAAGTCATAGAGACGTCGTGATGACGTCACAAATTTGGCTATCTGTGTTGTTTCGTGACGTCATATGTTGACGTCAACTCGTGACGATGATCTTTCGCATCACTTGTGTTGACTCAGTCGACGCGGGACTCCGACAATGCCGACGGTCAGTTCGTGCGCTTGGTGAGGCATCTAAGGCTCTCGCCTTAAAGGGCCCCTAAACCCCCTCCGACATTTTCCCAAACATTTCAAGTAAACAAGCGCATCGCGTGCAGAATGCCGTCGCGATCAACGATGCCACAAGCCGCAGCGCTACAGGTCGCGGGCGCGCCACAATTTCGAAAAAACAATAGCTTCTCCTTTCCGGTCCCCGCCATTCCCGCCACTGACATGTGTGACATCACCAGTGAAACTACGACGTTATCAGTTTCGATGCTTGCGATTGGCCGAACGACAACCGACGACTTCCGGTTACTCTGCAAACAGCTGTTCGTGCGCACCTTGCTGTTCTTGGTCGTGTTGCCGCTTGCGAATCGACATCTGCGGCCCGTAAGGGCCCGCTCACGCTAGCGGCAAGCCTGCCGCAACGGCGCGGTGCCGCAGAACGTCGGCCGTCGCCGCACGCGCGACAGCAGTCCAACTTGCACGGCAAGCTACGCCGGCAAGCCTCCGAAAAACATGGCCGCAGTGCCAAAAGCGGTTGTCGTCCACCTCGAGTCTGTCAAGTGGCCGCCGTGTGCTCTGTAGCGTGTAAGCCCCGAACTGATGCTTCCATTTGCTTTAGATTCATGTCCTTAAGCTTCGACAGCAAAGTATTCGTACCGATTCAGCCCCGTTTTGGAGAGCCATACTCAAATAATCGATGCTGTAGGCTTAGCGAGTCGAGAAGGGCGCTTCCGAATGCTCGGAGAACATAGATTACGCGTTTGTTAGTTGTTTCTAATCCTCCATAGCTGGCGCCACTTGACCTGGCGCCATCTTGGGGACATTTTATTTGGTTTTACGCGACGCTTTCTTTAATGCTAGACAGGCTAAAACGCAACCGCCAAGTCGCTAGCGTAATTACACATCCACGCCTTGCGGTTTGATGAGCTCCGTGAACTCATCTCGAGCCGAGGTGGTCTGGCACGGCGTGTCCCCGTACGGGTCCCATCACGTTGGCGATCCTTTGAAGGCGTGCGCGCAACACAGGGTCCATACCGGCACGATTCGTAGGGGCACGGGCCGGCACGGCAGCAACAGCGGTTAGTCAACGAACAGTGCACCCAGATACCACACAGAGTTGACGGCGAGCTGGAGCGTCGGAGTCGCCGGAGTCGCGGCAACCGGAAGTAGACGCTGTCTCGAACAGCGCCTCAGCGTGACGTATGCCACGCGAGATGAGGAGGGGCATTCAGCGAGGAGGGCAAAGCGGTTTTGGAAGAGGGTAACGTAGGAAAGAGGGAAAGAAGCGATCGTCGCGTTTCGATCATCAAACGCGTGTAACTCCGCTATTACGGCACCGTTTCGAAAAATTCTCACGGCTACGTGTTCGTTGTAAACTCGAGCACAACTTCCTCACCTCAACTAAATTTCGACCGCTGGGTGGTTTAGGGGCCCTTTCAAAAAAGTAGACGATTAGGAGTGTCATTTTTTCTACTGTTGGGAGAGATGTTAAGCCGTTCCATTTAGCAACGAGTTACAATGTGCGCCTTATTTTGGGCACCCGTGTGCAAACTGTGTTTAAAAAATGGTTGAAGAATCCGACTATATATGTACCTTACTACGGGAGATCAATAAGCCATTCCTCAAAACGCTTTCATTCGCAATCGTAAAGAGGTCTACCTATAGAGTGCTATCGCTGAGCGATTCCATTCAGATTCTATGAATTTTAGATGCGAAGCAGCTTTTGCGCTGGGCTTTGTCCGTAGTTCTATTGGCGACCGTCCGCTTTCTAAAACCTACCATAGCCATCTGTAACATATTGAGCGCGCGCTCGTGCCAAGGAGAAGTCTTCTTCGTTTTTTTTCTTCGACCGCCTTGATGACGATACGTGCAGAGCGCGCGCTCGTGCCAAGGAGAAGTCTTCTTCGTTTTTTTTCTTCGACCGCCTTGATGACGATACGTGCAGAGCGCGCGCTCGCGCCAAGGAGAAGTCTTCTTCGTCTTGTTCTTCGACCGCCTTGATGATGATGCGTGCAGAGCACTTTAGGGGCCCGGGCTGCCGTATGCTATCCTAGCTTGGCGTAACCCAGACAAAACCACGTGTGCTGGCACGCGCTAGGCGTTCGGGCCTGTGTAACAGAGCAAGGTCTGGGTACGGGCTAGTTGGTATTCCATTTTTAAATTGTGATCACAGCGCAAAGTAAGACACGAGACAGAGAGCAACGAAGACGAGCGCTGACTTCCAACTAAAATTTTATTGCGAACAACAAGCAATTTATGAAAAAACGACATGCGATAAAAACCGCGTATGATAAATGACACCCCCTCCGAAACGCGAAGCCAACATGATCAAGCACTCTAAAACACCAAAGCGTGAACAGCCTGTCAAAAGAAACCTAGCGCATGTGTGTAAGGGACTGGGTAAGACGATGTGGCCTCTCCCCCTTACACTCTCTCAGCAATCACGTGATGGCATCGGGGAACGAGATTCTACAGACGCGCGATGAACCCGCGTGGCGTGCTCCAACAAGAGTTCGGGACGAGTAACAGCAACAGCAACTACAGTGAATTCATGGTGTGCTGCACATGCAAGGACGCGTTAACATCGGGCAAGGTGCCCGTGATGAACGGAACTTTATGTCGACCCATGCGCGCCTTCGCATCCTCACATAGTTCCCTTTAGTGGGAGATGGTAAAATTTTTTAAAGCCTTTTTTTTCGCCATTAACATACTGCCATTGGTCGAAATTTCCAGACCGTGACTACTGACCAATGGTGGATGGCTGATGGAGGTTAAAGTCACAAAAAAGCCATAGAATCGCAATGGAATCGATGTGCTTAGAGAAAAATGAATATGATTTAGAGCATATAAAATAATGTAATTGTTGTGTTTTACGTCCCGAAAACCACACGCGATATGATTATGAGGGACGCCGTAGCGGAGGGCTCCGGAAAAAACTCAGTACACGGGACGATTTACAGCACTATTTACTTTACAATGAGAGAGCTGTAAGCTGTCACTAATGACGATAGACTGGATGAGGAGCCGTTTGACCAACCGAGCAATGTTTCTTAAGGGAAAGTTTTATTGTTGATGTAAATTTTACACAAACAAAGAAAACAGGCAAAAACAGTGTGTACATTGTACAGATGAACACAACACTGCTTTACCTCCGTATGTACAGAAACGCACAAATTAAAAAAATAATAAATTGGAGGAAATTGTTCACATATCGAAGAACTTTGCATGTGCACATGCTTGGAACAAAAGGTGGATGACTTAGAGCATTGGGACGCTGTATTCACTACCGACAACGGTCATTTGTTTGAACTTGTTGCGATTGCGGTCGCCCGTGTGGGTGACACGGACGTAATTCTCTTGAAAAGAAACCACCGTTGTTGCTCTAGGTAACTTTTTCGTCTTTGGGATTGTTTGCACAGGGAACGAGAGAAATGAACTGCGAAGGGCGTTTTTTTTAATGGGTAGTTTTGCAGCGTAACTCTTTTAGCTGAATGCCTTAATATCCCAGACGATGTAGTTCCCATAATCTTGTTAACAAATGTATCTTATGGCCTTGTTAACAAAGGTATCGATGACAGCGCCTGCCTGACCTCTTCCATCCACCGTCTGCAGCGGCATGTGATTATATGATGACCGATAAAAATAATGGAAGACACTCTTTTCTTGGCGATGAGGTAGAGGGTGTACCAAGGAGGTTACAAAAAAAAATCACAGCATATCCACGGAGTGAATGATGATGAGTGGGCGAAGCTGCGGAGGTTCATCGGTAAACCGTGAATCTTCCGTGAATTCTGCCCAGTACATCATCACCGACGTGAGATCGGGCGCGTTTATACTAAAGGTTCGATGAGTTATGACGACTTGCAGCTCACTTTAATTTTACATGTACGCTGTGAATTTTCATTGTTTAGAAAACCATTGCTTTAGAAAACACCTTGCGTCTTTCGTTAAGCAGCTGGCGTCTTTTTCGTTTTGCTTTAGAAACATCTGGCGTTCTTTCGTTTTGTTTTTACAAAACATCTGGCGTCTTTCGTTGGTTTATTTCATCAATCAACGGCGTTTTGAACAAAATTTTTATTGTTTAATCACGCACAGGAGAAATCTCACCAGGCACTACCTTGGAGGTAAACAATGGCTGCTAATGGGAATGAGAGACAGAAGAAGTCGGCTTTTAGCTAACAGTTACACTTCTACAGAGACAGAAGAATTCGGCTTTTAGTTAACGCGCACGCTGCGAATTTTTTATTGTTCAACAACGCACAGGAGAAATCTCCCACCGGCACCACCTTGGAGGTCAAAGGGTAAGACTTGTTACTCACTACTACGAGCACGACGAGGGACGAACGGGTGCCGCCTTAAGGAGCTTCGCCCCTAAAAATTGCTGGAGTGGCGATTATTGCGCAAGACTGAAGCCGTGCCCACCAAAAGATGGCGGCTGCGGCCGCCATCTTAGTAGGGGCACGATAGATCATCTGCGTTTGGCGAAGAAAAGCGAGCGTTTTCCACGCACGCCAGACGAGTTTAATATGGCAACTTCTACGGGTCAGATACTGCTCCAAGCGTGTCTTTGTGTTACTAGTTTTCATCAGTAAGCCTCAAAGTCATGGCAAATTTTATTGGAGATCAATCGCGAATACTCCACTCGACGGGTCACTTTTGTCGGCAACAACTATCCTTTATTTTATAATTAACGTAGTATTTATACTGAGAGATCAAAGCCATTTGATCTCTTAGTAGGCACCACCAGAAAAGAGCATGTTTCCGAGCTCTTTGGTGGGCAAAAGCTGGCTTCACTTGTGCTGGCAAGGCTTTGCGGGAGCTTCCACTCCAGAATTTTTTTTAAACCTCCTTGGGGTGTACAACCAAATTACGCAAGCGCTACCTCTAATGAATGTAGTCTCGTGACTGCACCCGTGTTTTCTACTTGAGAATAAACATTTTAGGTGACTGGAATGGCGCCTAGCTTGCGGTACGCAGATGAGTGCGAGGAGGGCGCGAAACGAGCGCCGCCACGCGGAAGAGACTGGCGCTCCGCCAAGCGAGCGCCGCGCGAAGCGCACGTTACACGACACGCGGCGCTAACGTCACAACGGAGCCGGCGCGCGACGCGAGCGCCGCGCAGCGTGATGGAGGTGAAGCGCACACTATGGGAGTGACGTCAGGCAGGCACTTAGGCAAGGGGGGGGGCAGCCCCCCTCCCCCCGAATTTCCCGGGTAACTTTTTTCTTTTTGCCATGGAAAGACTTTCTTTGGACCAATTAGGCCTTGACTCCCCCCCCCCCCCCCCGAAAAACAAATCCTGGCTACGTGCCTGACGTCAAGCCTTCGCTCCCCTTTTAGTAAGGTGTAGACTGTGAGACAAGTATAAGTTAACTGATGAGAAAATTGCAGATGTATCAACACCCTTAAACGCCGTCCTCCTAACTTCGTTTCGAACCCAGCTACGCGCTTTCCACAGCAGAATTAGACCCCAAATTATCCTAAACTATTAGACGCGTGTTACGTAGCCCTACGCTTAGACACTATAAATGCCCACCAAACTTCACTTTCCTGTGTCCACCTTCGGCGAACCAATCTGTTGTTTTGTGCAGTTTTGATGCACACATATTTCCATTCAATTAATTATCATTAAATATGCGATCGGTTAATTGGAACTGTTTCTGCAGTAAACTTATGCTCGAATATCGCATCTATAATATACAACTCTTAACACTTCCTTTTTTTCTCATTGTTTTATTTTTGTACGCTTTTTTATTTTCAGTTATGAACAACCCCACTCGATGGTGAATCTCTGAATACTCCGCAAGGGACATAATGTCGCTTGGTGCTAGCGCAATAAAAACATCACTTCATTTTCTACCCGAAACTATTTACCCGCCGCGGCGGTTTAGTGGTTATGGGGCTAAACTGTGTACCCGAACGTCGCGGGATCGAATCCTTGCCGCGGCGGACGAATTTTCGATGGAGGCGATATGCTACAGGCACCAGTAGACAGGACAGTAGTACAGGACGCACCAGTGATACATTTTGTATTTCTTTTGCTTTATACTTTGTCATTTCGCGTTTTTGCTCTTGTGAGAATGTAGTACCATGTATACGTGTACTTCTTTCTTTCTTTCTTTCTTTCTTCCTTTCTTTCTTTCTTTCTTTCTTTCTTTCTTTCTTTCTTTCTTTCTTTCTTTGGCATTGTGCTATGCTCCCTCCTAACATTTTTCTTCCTTCATGCCGGAAATGGGATGGCATGAACGTTACTGAACCGTCCCGACAGGGAACTAAAGTATTTCTCAATGTAAAGGACCAACGGTGAGTAGTGGGGCTTGACAGTGGCCTAGCCAGGAGGTGGCACACCATGGCACGTGACGTTACTGTGACGTCAATAATTTCGGCGATCTGTAACGTCATGATGACGTCATATGGTGACGTCATGACGCGATGATCATTTTTTGCATCACTCGCGTTGCTGCCGCCGACGGGGGACGCCGGTCACTTTTCGCGTTTGATGAGGCATCCAAGTGTTTCGCCTTAATAAAATCATTATGGTAGGTCTGATTGGTAAGCGAGTTTTCAGAAAGCGGAACTAGGGGAATGTATGTCATCGATCTCGGAGGCACCTCTTACAACAGTTAACTCAGCAATTAAGGTCGACGTGCTGATGATGACGAGGCTCTTTAAATGAGCAAACTACGTGAAAACTGTTCTTGTTGAAGTTGGCGCTTTTGCTTCCCAATTGGAAACTCTTTATGGGCCCGCACAGCTCTATACCAGCTTTATATGAACGCTAGAAAGATGTAAGACGCCGTGCTGATGCCACCCGACAACAGAGTTCCAGGGAAGGCCGTAGCCATGACGCTTACGCATCACTTGACAGCTCCCAAACGAGATTCTGCGTGGAATATTCTCTGCACTACCGCAACAGCGGGCTTGTGTGTTTAGGAAAAAAAAATCGGCAGATCCCACGCAATGTGGGACTCGATGTAATGCGAAGCAGCCAGCAAAGAGCTGCATACATCGTGTTGTTTGTCAATGAGGCTAATGAAGTCATTCATGTCGTGACATCTAGTTCGCTATATATCGCGAGATTGTCATGCATGCATGCGTGTACAATCTGGTATATGCCATGCTAATGAAATATATATTCTGCTACATATATACGATGCATGACCTCCTATTTATGTTCGTGACGCACTTCCGTCATGCCATACCAATTTAGGTATATATCCAGTTAACAAAACGGCCGCGAGTTCACCATGAGCGTGGCGTCTAAATCATAGCCTACATGACATGCCTGTCATAATTTTCGTATTACCCCCAGTTATTTATGTTCGTCACATAGTCATGTCGCGCAATAGCAATCTTGGTGTCGATCAAGCTAGCGAAACGGCCGCCAGCGCACCATGAGCGTGGCACGTAAGTCATGCTGTGCATGACGTGCGTGTCATGATTTTCATGTTACCACCTGTTATTTGTGTTCATCACACAGTCACGTCGCGCGATACCAATTTTGGTGTATATCAAGCTAGCGAAACGGCCGCCAGCGCACCATGAGCGTGGCACGTAAGTCATGCTGTACATGACATGCGTGTCAGGATTTTCATGTTACCACCTGTTATTTGTGTTCGTCACACAGTCACGTCGCGCGATACCAATTTTGGTGTATATCAAGCTAGCGAAACGGCCGCCAGCGCACCATGAGCGTGGCACGTAAGTCATGCTGTGCATGACATGCGTGTCATGATTTTCATGTTACAACCTGTTATTTGTGTTCGTCACACAGTCACGTCGCGCAATGTCAATTTTCGTGTATATCAAGCTAGCGAAACGGCCGCAAGATCACCAAGACCGTGGCATGTAAATCATGTCGTTCGTGACATGGATATCATGATTTTCATGTTATGACCTGTCATTTATGTTCGTCATAAAGTCATGTTACGCCATGCCAATTTTGGTGTACATCCTGTTAACGAAACGGCCAGAAGAGCACAAAGTCGTAGGCGGCTAGATATATAGATAGATACGCTCAAAGTCGCAGAAGTTCGCTAAAAAATGCTTTGCATTTAATAGACGAATCAGATTGTACGCTGGCCTTTAACTTTAACGAATACCACCGGCGCAGAACTGTGTGCGTGCTTAGAAGAATAGAGACGATTTGAGGGTACTATGTGTACTTTATTATTCCTTGAACAAGCTGTTCCTTCAATAAAGATGTCTAGGAAAAATTGGAGACGACCCTAATCCTTGGCTTAGGCGTCTGGTAGTGGCATTCGCACCTAGGCGTTCGCGTGCCTCGGTATATTCCTCGCTTTTACTTCGCGTTTTGTCGCACTTCCGAAGCGGATCTCGGAGGCCGCGTCGAAAGAATCATGTGGCTGAGATCTGCTCCGACAGGTGCCGCAATGGTTCAAGCTACCTAACAAAAAAAAAAAAGAAAAAGGAAAAAGTTAAGACAACTTCGCACTAGTGGTATCAAGCGTCAAGGAAGCGCGGAGCTGGCCGGACTTCTTTTTTTTCTGTCACTTTCTCTCTTTCTTTCTCTTTCTCGCTGTTTTAAGTGCGAAGCACTTTAGGAACCCGGGCTTCGTACGCTGTCGTCGCCGTCTCATGTCGCTTGGCGTCACGCAAGAAAACCATAGCAAGCAACAAGTAGCCATGTATAACCATGTAGCATAGCCATGCCTAGCAAGGGGATGGGAAAGGGAAGTGAGAGTGAGGAGGAGGAAAAGGAGGAAGGGAGTATGCTGTCGTCTCATGTAGGAAAGAAAGGCAATTTTAAGGGCTCGTTTTTCTTTGTTAGACACAATATTAATGAGAACTAACTGACAATAATGCCAAGGAAAGTATAGGCGACGCTTTTTTTGTGTAATTATGATATAAATGGGAGGAAAGTAAAGTGGACGAAATGATAACCTTCCGCCGGCAGGGACCGAACCTCCAACCTTCGAATTATGCGTCCGATGCTCTACCAATTGAGCTACAGCGGCGGTCATCCGCCAGTCCGCTTCATTTGTGCATTCAAACCTGGTAGTGTTAGTCAGCGCCTATCGCAAGCCATGGATAGTCATGGATTCGATGCTCGACTTCGGATCGTGGGTTCAAATCCCGCCTCGTCGAGAAATTTTATTCGCCAATAATTTCTGTCTCTCTCTTTTCTCTCAGTACGCGTTCTTTCGCCCATCAGAGTTATAAGAATCGTACGCCGGACAAATCGGTTCAAGTGTTCTGTGATCGAAGCAGAGTATGAAGAAAAGGACGAGCAGGAAGAAGAGGACGAACATAAACCGTGCCGGTTCATGGTGATGATAATTTTCTGGTGATGGATTAGTTCCAACAGCTGTTAATAAATAAATAAAAGACTGTCTGATCTTTCAGGGAACTCATTCAATTAAGTTTCATTAATTATCCTGACAGTTCATTAGCCCTTACTGAAGAAAACTTAAGCTTCGAAATCATATGTGTCCAATGTAACTCTTAACCTGAACCACAACTATCAATTTCCTACCAAATTTATTTTTTAGAATACTTTTTCTTGATATTCGGAAAACCGGAAGTAATTGCTCTACCGGAAGTGCTTGGGAGAGGAACAAAGGTGAAACTCGTTGCTCGTGACGCTAAAAAATTGTAACAATTCAGAGTACCTTTTACTGTACTACGGGAAGGCCGTGTGCAGATGTCCCTACCGTTACATGTCGAACAGAGCACTCGCTCAGCTGTGTGTTTAGGAAAAAATCCAGGCATATCCACGAAGTGAATGATGATGAGTGGCCGAAGCACTGGAGATTGTTCGGTAACCGTGAATCTCCCGTGACATAGCCCACTCGCGCATCTAAATGAGTGACAACGCGTGTGTGCAGTTATGTACAATGTGTTTTATTGGTCATAACTCGTATGTCGTGTCGAGTTGTGGATTCTGTTGTGCCTTCTCGAGATCTCAACTGCGGGTCCGCCTGGCGCTTTTGGCGTTTAGTCGCAGCTTGCTGAGCCTTCTACTCCGGATCTGCGTGGCATTTAGCCGCTGCCTCACGCGCTCGTAGCTCGGGGTCTGCCTGACGCTTTTGTTGTTTAGCTGCTGCTTATTGAGCTCTCTGCTCTATAGTAGCTAGCTGTCTGCGTCGACGCTGCCTTTCACGGGCGAGGGCGAGAGCGCGTTCGCGTTCGCTCCCATCCATGGCAGAATGAGAATGAGCGGTGTGTAGAGCGATTATACCCTTTTTGTACTACAGCGCCATCTGAATTTTGTAGTGCAGCGCCCCCTAGAGTATTCTTTGTATCATGTATTGTGCTGTCATATACTTGATTGATGTATACATAAAGTCGGTTTTTTAAACAGATGCTTTCGTTTTTCATTGTGCAGGTGTTCAGTTTCGGTTTCGGTTTTGTGTAGCGTGACGGACGCGGACGACGCGTCCTAAGGAGCTTCGCCCCTAAAGGTGGGACAATTACGGTATTACTTGTGGTAGTACCTGTGCCGGAGTTATTGTGGACAAACACTTGCAAGCATATCCGTGAACGTGTTTACAAACAAGTGAAACGATTTACAATGCACGGAGAAATTTTATCGCAGAAGTAACTTGTACAAAAAACAAGCGCACATGTGTCTAGGACAAAATATGAACGGTTTAGAGCACTATTAAGGGAGAGCTGTATGCAGGTGTCCCTAAACACTTGCAAATACAGAGCTTTGTTGGAATAAATATGAACTATTTAAAGTGGTAAGCCAGAAAAGATAAAGTTACGCAGGACCCTCCATTCATCAAAGAATAACGCTTTCTTTCGAAGCAGTCCTTTCGCCCAGGTTAGCACCAAACATCCTGTAACCTCCATAAATTCTCTAGGTATGGGGTTTGTCTGCGAGGCCCGTTTGGCGAACACTTTAAAGCAATAAACTTAGTTAAACTAAAGAGGAATAAAATTGTAATGGCACCGTAAGTCTTCTTAACTTACAATACTTCTATCCCAAATCGAATAAAATTATATGACGACATCGCTTCTTGAAACGTGTCACAGTCTTTAAAGATACATGCGTATATGACTGCTGCGATTATCTTTTCCAATGCATGCATGCGTGGGTGAGGGTAGGGCAGAGACTTCGGATGTTTCGCTGTAGCCGGATACAACTTAGGAAGTACGGAGAGGCCCCACCCAGACAACCGAAGTGCAGCAGCCCATCGCCTCCGTGACTAAAGGCGTTCGACACATCACGTCATTCCGAAGTGCGCGCGCATTGGAACAGCCTTGTGTGCATCCGCCTTTGAAGAGGAAATGCCGCGGACTTCTAAAGTTGTATCCGAGTTATAGTGTGTATGCGTGTGTGTGTGCGTGTGTGTGTGTGTGCGTGTGTGTGTGTGACTGTGTGCGTGTGTGCGCGTGCGTGCGGGGGTAGTTCGAAACGTCCTCATGGAAAATGAGAAACAGCATGACCTGGACAAGACATACACGGATAGCGCCTAAAGTCCTGACCGCACGTACCCTTTGCAGCGCGTCAGCGCGGGGCTTTTAACCTCGGCACCGGGCCCTCTCGCTGTGGATAGAGGGGGCGCGCAGCTTCGTGTAGCCACGCGCTCTCTTCCTCCGTAGGGAGAGGGTGCGGCGCCGCGTCTAAATGCCGCGCGCTGACGCGCTGCAACGGCTACGTGTGGTCAAGCCTTGAGCCCTAACAACACACACGCGTTACAGCGCGTCAGCGCGTAGCGTGTAGACTCGGCGCCGCACCCTCTCCACAATGAGGGAAAGGGCGCGCGGCTACAGGAAGCTGTGCGCCGTCTCTCTCCGTAGACGGCTCGGCGCCGAGTCTACGCGTACGTGTGGACGGTGTGGTTAGGGCATTAGTCCGTCACTGTTTTGGCCTGTTCACGCTGTTTCTCGTTTTCTATGGACATGTACCAACGGGCCCAAATAAGCATTTTTGTTCAAAACGTGAGTTTTGGATGGCTTCACTTCGGCGGGCTCATTATTGACTACTTAGTAACAGTACGTTGTGTCTGGAAACAGCAAGTCATTTAAAGAAACAGAGTAAAACAAGAGGTTCGGCCGAAAAAAAAATCTGGAGGCTACTCTATCCATAGGTGTCTTGTAGTGGCATTCGCCCGTCGGCGCTCATAAACCCTGGTGTATTCCTTGAGTTAACGCTTCGCACAACCTTAATGAAAACCAGCAGGTAATTAGGTTAAGGAAGGTATAGGAGACGTTAACTGTACTGTTTCAATTAAGTGTATTGCAGTAATTGGAGTGTAGCTGTGAAGAAAGTAAAGTGGACGAAAAGACAACTTGCCGCCGGCAGGAACCGAACCTGCAACCTGCGGATGACGCGCCCGGTGCTCTTACCAATTGAACTACGGCGGTGGTCGTCCCCTCGTCCTATTTATAGCGTATTTGCGTGCATGCAGACCCGGAAGTGTTACTCAGCGCCGCTCGGAGCCCTGACGGCGAGTGTGGAACACTCTTTTGCCAGCTGGCATCACGTATACGTGATGCTTTAACCATAGAGTTTCCTACAATTACCTAGAGGGCACTCTGGCGCTGCGATCGTTCAGGCACCATGGGAATGATGGGTAGTACACGCATTTGCCTAATATTCATGCTTACGGCTTCCAACGCACTTGTCGCTTTGTTTATTGCTGTGTTCTGGCGTTCGTTTCGGATAAAAGAATAGACCGCTGTGAACTTCGTGACTAGATTTGAATTGGTGAGCCTAAAAAGGTTAAAGTGGTGAAGTGGAACTGCTGACTTTTGCTGAACTCCTTTTTGCGACAAAGCGGATGCAGGCGACGCGGAGCCAAACGGAGCCGAAAGAACGAAGTTTAGACAAATCCGTGTACTACCTACCATTCCCATGCTGGCTGAAGCGCCATGCATAACAGCTCCCATAGACACTAGGGCCAGAGTTTCCTCTAGTAAGTATTGTGACGAAACTCTACGCCTTTAACGAGCGGACAGCTGGCCAATAAGCCCTCGCATACTACCTAAAGGCCTGAACACACGTACGCGTTGCAGCGCGTCAGCGCGTGACCTTTCGACGCGGCGTCGCGCCCTCCTTCTACGGGGAGAGAGGGCGCGCAGCTTCGCGTAGCAGCGCGCCCTCTCTCCCCATAGGGAGAGGGCGCGACGCCGCGTCAAAAGGTCACGCGCTGACGCGCTGCAACGCGTACGTGTGTTCAGGCCTTAAAGAAGTTATGGTTGTGTTTCTAGCGCTGCCGAAGCGGATCTCGGAGGCGACTTAGAAAGAAGCTCCTGGTTGAGATATGCTCCACCAGTTGCCGCAACGACCCCAGATGCTCGCAATTTTCAATTAACTCAATCAAACAATTTTCATTAATAGACACTTTTAGCTGAGCGCTTACGAGCGGCTCCGGTCAGACGTGCGTGTGCTAGCAATTCACACACAAACGCGTAGAAGGAACTGTAGTGCGTTGGATGCGATATACACAGAGACGCGTAGAAGGAACTGTAGTGCGCATGCGCAGAACGATCTATCGAGAAGCGGAACGTAGAATGACGGCGAGTATGTTCGCCGAATTTTCCCTAAATCCGCATCTCTACGTGCAGCTAGATCCGCTTTTTCATTTCCGTATATGTCGCAGTGTCCAGAAATCCACTGAAACATACAGTGTCACCAGACAGACACAGTGGTCATGTGGTGGATGTAAGCAATGTCTCGGGTCACCGGATGTTGTTGACGAGTGGCGTTGATGTTTCTCATGTTCTGTATGGCTGCTTTCGGATCCTTTTAAAACGATCCATCGTCCAGCAGGTTGTCGCTGGATGTAAAGAATGGCCTCCTTTATCGCATGCAGTTCAGCTGACGTGCTTGTTGTTAGTCGTTCAAGACGGTAAGAGAAACATTTGGCAGTTGAAGATATGTATAAACCACATGACGAACTATGGGCAGAGCAAGACCCGTAGGTAAAGATGTGAGCCGAACTGGAGTATTCCTTGGCGATGTATTCTAGGATGATTTGCAAAATCTCAGCTTGTGGCGTATTCTTTTTCGTGTTGATACCGGGACGTGTGAACAGACTTGCAGAGATGACAGTGTCCAAGGTGGAAAACTCAAGGGCATGAGCTGACGCATCATTGAGGGAATGGGGGCCGCTATTTCTGTGACTGTTTGTCCAAAGCTTGAGTTAGCGCAGCTTTTAGCAATGCGGCCAAGGAAGTGTTTTCCATCTTGGGTGATGTGTGACGTGTCGAAGATGAATACGCAAAACTTCTTGCATACTGAGGACGTCAAGAAGTAAGCATCTTGTTTCCGCTACCGTTCCGACGCACGATGATCCTTTTGGTAGGTCAAGGCATATTTGTAGAGAGAGTACACCCTGTATACATTCGTCAATCACTGTCTGATGACCTGGCTACAAGAAACAGGCCAGATTAGAAAAAAAAACCTGCCGCACACGACCATCAGCCACCGTAGAAATTCCTTTTCACCAAGGAAGAACAATTCCTCCGACAAAAAGACAGCAGCTCGGAGTGCAACCGCTCCAGAATCGGAAACAGAGCACGGCGACGGCGACCCGCTGCAGCAGCCTCACACCTGTTACGCCACTAGCAAAAAGCTCCCGCAGCAATTAGAAGGCGCTCGAAGCGACTATACGCGAGCAACGACCATGTGACAGAACGTTTAACTCCTATAGGCCACGGAAACCAGTGTTAACGGCTCTCCAAAATACCTTTGCAATTACACACTGCTGCAGCACATGCTGGTTGGACTCTTGTAGCGGACAGTTAAGACAAGTGGAAGATGGGACCACGCCCCACCTCTGCAGTCTGTCTGGTGTTGGGAGTACTCTCCATCCCAGACGCCACATGAAGTCACGGAGATGGCCAGGCAGAAAAGATGCCGTTATCGCGCTCCTCGAGACAAGACTGGAACGCGCTAGACGAGCTGGAGGAACCAGACGGAGCAGCAGGCTGCCGTTGTATCTACAACACGGTTTTCTAGCATGTCTACATCAGGACAAACCTGCTGTGCGTGGCGATAAAATGCTACTGCCGTGGAGTGAAATGCAGGCACGTACTTGTACTTGTAACGCGGAATTAAGCCGTGCTCCCGGTAACAAATAGCGTATCTTTTGCCTAAGAAATAACAGGCAAGGTCACGCGCGGGACACTGATCATGCAACAAGCGAAGCAGGAATCGCAGAGCAAGTAGCCGGCAGCGAATAGACACGGATGCTGTTGCGTGTTCGCCCAAGCGCAGCACTACAAACTAGCTCAGCTCCACCCGACAAAAAAGAAAAGAAAGAAACGAGCCAAGAAGGGATTGCAACGACATTGTTATTTGCAAGGAGGGTTAACATGAGAAATGCACCTTGCACGGCCGCAATATATAGTCTGTGCTGTGTACGGTCTTCCCAACGGTGGTAAATCATACTTTTGCGCTTCCTATCGCATGGTGTGGGCATGCCCCTCCAATCCTACCTACCCACCCCACCCGAGAAGACTGGGAAGGTGTCCTGGGTGTCCTGCTCTGGCTAGAGCCCGAGCCGTCGCGGAAGCTACAGGGATCCTGGACTAGAGATCCCTCCTAGTGTTATTGAGGAGCGGGCCCTCCCAACTAGGGCCCCATCCATACTTCTAGAGTGTGAACAGTTACATAAATGTATGTTTTCCGTCATCACCGCCTTCGCACTCCGTGAAGAGAACGTTTGCTTTCGCGCAACTGCTTTTCCATTCATGTCGACATAACAAGTTAAAGAACCTTCAATCAATCTCTAGTTACTTGACACATTTGTGTAAAACATTTTTTTTACAGTAAAGAAGCTACAAATCTCAAAGACAATATAAACGTTTTCGCTGGGAGCTAGCATACGACTTTATACTTAACATCTAGTATTTATGCAAATAGTTCATAATATTTGCACTCAGAATGAAGGGGTGGAGCATTTCGAGCCACGTTACCATGACTGATGTTAAGAGATAAAAAAGGGGGAAGGGGGGTGTATGCGAGTCAGAGATCCTTCCATGCTTACGAGACGTGCGTATGTAGCTACGTAGGTGCCCATGATAAAAGATACAATTGCACGATATTCTTTGTAAATGTTGAGTTCGGGATCTGCTTCGATCTGCGCCCTGTCTACTTTGCTATCCCTGTTCTCAATGAAAATAATATAATATTTAAACCCCTTACTGGCTGTCTTGAGAGCTTCGTCATAAAACAGCGCACGCAGACACACACACAACCTATGACATACCGACGTGTGTGTGCGCTGTTTTATGATGAAGCTCTGCCAACTCGCCCAATTTAATCTCTACTTTGTCTTGCGAGCCCAGAGAAGCAGTCTCTGTGTACGGCGAAATCTTGATGATTGCATTAGGTGTACTGTTGGTTATAGCTTCAAATTTGTCCAACTTCATCGCGCCATGTGGAGTTATTATATACCGGCTAACAGCAGAGATTTATTTTCTTTGTTCGTGTAAATTTGGCTGCAGCATATATGTTTAAATAGAAGCGTGAAAGTCCTCACCACTGGAGGCAAAGCGTCGGTACCGCTACCTTTCCAGTGACTGAGGCAGAGGCGTAGTATTTGTTCAGTGGGACACCTCTGGGATTGAAGTCGGAACGCTGCCACATCATAGAGCAAGAGGGCCTCCGCTAGAGTGCCCACACTCGACAGTGACCGATTGGATTCCGCAAAGGCACTGCTTCGATTCTACACAATGCAGACCTTGCAATGCACACGTATTACAGACATAGACATAAAGTTATATTGCCTCAAGTGCAAGTCTGCACCGGATAACGAAATAAACCAATTATAAAAACCTTCGAATGAGTCACAACACACAAAGAAGTCATGAGATAATCGGTACCTCAAAGGTTATTAGCGGCTTCAAGACGGGTTGTTACCCTGTTTCTGAAGAAGTATGGCCCTGTTAGCGTTAATATGTTTACTGGCAATGATTCCGTTCGTTAATCGACAATACATGCGAGAGTTTCGGCAGATATGCCTTCGAGAGGAGAGAGAGAGAGAGCTATTTAATTAAGAACAGAGAATTCTGCCGGCATCTATGAAGGCGCCTACATGCTGTTCTCTATAGAGAGGGGATTGAGGACAGAGAGGCCCTATATGAGGAGGATGGCAGATAGAAGGAAAAAAAGAAGAAAGAAAATATAGTGATCACGGTATGTGCATGTGACAACGTAATTATTGTGATGTATGTCACTTTACTGCTCATCAATTAAGTTATTGTCCTCGAAGAACCCGATCAGAAAATTTAAAATTTGACGTCGTTGATGAGGAGAAGACATCGTCCAAGTGTTTTCCCGAGATCTAGCGTTCTACTTTACAGACAAGTCATATATTCTCTGTATACTTGGCAATCTAAAAAAAAAATCTAGAAAAACTTGTCCCATTGTTTCTAATGCACCACAGATGTGCCTCCGCTTCTGCGCTCGATATGTCGACCTACCTTGACCACACAAGCCTGTTGGTTATATAATATGGCCGGTCTGTGCAAGCGAACAACTTCAAGGTCAGTGAGCGGTTTACTCAGTCAATTTCTCATCCAGCGGCCACCGAAACCACTTTCTTCTAACCGAGCCCACCAAAGCGCCACGTTTCATTTCGTGCCGCTTTTGTCGTCGGACGAAGCATAAGGACCCGACGTGAAAGAAAGGAACAACGTCCACTATCACTCGGGAACACCACCCGCGTGTGCGCACGCACATACACACTACGTGGTCGCGTGTTGAATAGACGAACGCTCGCTTGCGTGCGTCCTGGTGAGGCAAAAGCAAAAACAGCGGCTGCAAACAACCGTGCTACAATAGCGAAAGCTGTAGGGAGTGAGTCAGGTACTGTAAGTGAACGTAGATAAAAAGAAGAGATAGAGAGAGCAAGGGAGAGAGCAAGAAGAAGTCAGGTAAACATAGGGCGCGGCGTGTGAGTGTTGTTCCAGTGTGGGTCAGTCGAAGCTTCAGAGAGAAGCGTGACAGTGGGGGGCGTCTGGGTGAGGGGTGCGCTGGGAAGGGGGGGCAGAAAGAGGGGGAGAGGAACCAGCCGCGAAGGCAGCGAGCTCCCTCCTGAGAAGCGTCGTCGCCGCAGTTTCGGACGCCGAGCTGGACCGTGGGAAATAAAGAAGGGAAACGGTCTCCGACTGTCTCGACTACATCGCGGAACGACGACAGGTGGCCAGGCGGTCACTCCAGCGCTTTCCTCTCGTAACTACTACCCTTCCCCCCCAGATTTCCTCCTCTCACTTCGCCACAATCCCTCTCACTGCACGCTAGTAGCCTCCTGAGAGGGTATCGGTCGCGGTGTAAGAAAAATACCATGGTGAAAGAAAGTATTCTTATATTGTGGTCTCGGTATACTTCGACTTGTACCCGAGTGCGAGTCACCGTCTTGTGCGTCAACGAGAACAAGAACAGCAAAGTCAAATAAAGGAACGGCGCAGTTTGAATCGTATGGCTTATCGTAAGAAACGAGAAAGAGTAACGCACGACGCAAAAACGAGGCAAGCGTCGTAGCCCTCCCACTCGCATTTAACGATGATTAGGCACTCACGAAAAAGCGTGCTCTCCTCCGTAAAGATGGGCTGTTCGGCGTTTTTCGCGGTGTTTTGGGCGGCAAATGGCTCGAATGAAAAGGGGGCAGGGGGTACTTTTACATAATTCTATAAGAGCGGAGATCCTGTTCTTTCACCGTTTCTTTGGCTGCGTTTATTGCTCAGGGTCACTACTGCTATATTTTGTTCTTTTTTTTTCCCCTTGAAGAGAAACATAGAATAACGTTCAGTACGTTCGTGACTTCGAAAACGAATGTCGCACGACCAAAAACCTTTCTTTGATCCGAAAGCCTGAACTTCTTAATTCGATGAGAGGCTTCTCTTGGGTTGCTGAGCTTGTCTGCAGAGGTGCAAATGTTGCTAAAGAAGGACGAGGTCTGCGGTATTTACATATTCAGGGGCAGGCGAACAATTACGCGAGAGCTTTGCGTCCGGGACTTCATCCTATATACCACATTTGTGTATCAACGCTCAAAGACATCGTTTCCCACGGCGCTAATATTTGAAGAAGTACACAGGCGTCAAGACGTTACGTAACGGTGTCAACGTACTTGGTCGGTATGTCTGCGCAACTTCACGTGAGTCAGGCAGCGGTACATTTACGCTTTCATCAACTTTAGAAAGAAGAGGGGGAGGGGTCCGACCACTGTGGTTTTGTATGTGTTTGCGTGTGCGTGTGTATACATGCACATGCAAAATTGAACTCCTCCCCTCTCCCTGGAACGACGCAGATGTCCATTTGCAATCGCTCCTCGGTTGTGATGTCGCCGAAAGCAACTAATAATAACTAAGTCAAATCTGGGGTTTAACGTCCCAAAACCACGATATAATCATGAGGGACGCCGTTGTGGAGGGCTCCGGAAATTTCGACCACCTGGGGTTCTTTAACGTGCACCTAAATCTAAGTACACGGGCCTCAAGCATTTTCGCTTCCATCGAAAGTACAGCCGCCGCGGCCGGGATTTGATCCCGCGACCTTCGGGTCAGCAGTCGAGCAGCACCATAACCATTAGACCACCGTGGCGGGGGACTGCACGTTTATATCTGCATGCGCATACATAATACATACATACATACATACATACATACATACATACATACATACATACATACATACATACATACATACATACATACATACATACATACATACATACATACATACATACATACATACATACATACATACATACATACATAGCTTTACGAAGTCGACAAAACGGCATGCCCAACATTAGCGACAGCTCCCCGTCACTACGAACGTAGAACACACACATAGCTCGTTAGTACCATTACTACCATTACGACGCGTTACCAAGTCATTACGACAAGAACACAGTCATCCCTCGTTGACATTTCCGCAACGAACCGTGGAGCCAATAGGTCTTGTAAGTACGAACCGGCCGCTACACACGCGAAGTCGTCGTTCTGCCTCGGTCGTGGTTACGTCACACCGTGAGGAAAGCCAGGGGTGACGTCACCGGCCGTCTGGAGCGCCGTCTGATTAGGTTCGTCCCCACCTGCCTGCCCCTGGCTTATGCATGTACCTGGAGAGGCAGCAACGCGTCTGCTGCTCACGCAAGGGCCAGGTGACGCGACGACGCTCGGATGACCTCATCGTAGGAGTCTCCCAGAGATTATATAGCGTCGCCGGCGCGCCAGCTCTATCCGCGCTCATGCTCTTTAACCTTTGCATTTAAAGGGACGCGATGGTGCCTATTTCGAACTCTTCTGTACTCGGACGGTAACCTAATAATTAGGGAACCTTCACATGCGCACCTACGCCTTGTAGGCATCCGATGCGTGCGAAGGCTGCTTACTGAGAATGTAGCGCAAGCTCGAATACACAATCCTGGTAAAAGTGCCCTTCACCTGTGTAAGAAAGTCATGCCGGTTGAAGGCCACTCGAAGCTTAAGTGTTTTTGCTGTGCTAACATAAACGGTAAGGCTCACCGGTAAATAAAGGCACGTTGTTTCTTCTATAAAATGTTATATTTGACGTAAGGAAAGAAGATGACTTTTAAGGGCAAAATAGTTTTTCTTTGTTAGACAGAATATTATTGAGAACTAGGACGAGCGCAATGAATACCAAGTGAAAGTATAGGGGGTGTTATTTGTAGCAATTAGGATATAAATGTGAAGAAACTAAAGTGGACGAAAAGATTAACTTGTTTCCGCCGGCAGGGACCGAACCTTTTCCGTTTTATTGCGACCTTCGAAGCAATAAATCAGTCAGTCCGATGGCGCTCGTACCACTGAGCTACGGCGGTTCTTCGTTCGTCTCCCCGTCCACTTTATGAGGTATATATGCGCTGTTTTTACCTTTTACAACATAGGAGTGACCAATTAGCGCCAATCGCAGCCATGGCCGCGAGTGTGGAAACACATATTTGACTTAGTATATAGCTTCAGGTTTTCAGCATGAACCAACGCCACAAGATATATATCGGTATGCACGGAATTACCGCTTTAAACATTACCTGTAAGCGTTTGGCCGTCACGGAAATGAGCCGACGTGACTGGCTGCAGCGCTTCTACACCGATTCGTGTAGGTTTAGAACGGAGGGTTAATTTGAGGTTTATTTCTGGAAAGAAAGGGGGGGGGGGCAGTCGCCTAGGGGCGTCGCGAAAGGGCAAATAAAAGTCCGACAGGTGCCTGCCCCGTTAAAACCCGAAAATTCCTCACCTAAAGTGACAACGCACAGTGTTATAATTCACAAAAGCTTGACAGTGAAATAGCTGTAGTCTAAAAAAGCAGCGGTATGCCCTTGCCACTGTGTAGATTTGGGCTGTCGCTGACGATACGTTTTTGTAGCGTATGTTTGTGACGTTGAGCTGTGTTCCCAAGCAAGGTTACAGAAATAGCGTCTTTTCCTGACTTCAATCTCACCTCTCTTCCTCCTCCTTATGATAGTCCCAGCATGGCTGTTTCGGACGCATCAATGTCTCTGGCTGATAACTCCTGCGGTGAGTGGGATTGAGAGAGGGGTGTTCTCAATGCGACTGAATTCAGCGTCATGTACGATTACACAAGAGCGAGAAGACAGCTTGATATTCATGCTAACTCTCGCTTTTGTATGACACCAGGTCAAAGTCGGCCAGCAAGTGTAGTGTAGGCGTGCGCAGGTTCTCCAGAGAAGGGGTGAAACACTAGTGCAGCCACCCCCCCCCCCCACACACACACACTTCGACAGAAAAGAAGCCGACTCCGACAGTAAAGAAGCCTCGCAATGGATGCAAAACAGAAAAAAGAAACGAGGACGTGCTTTTCGCAACGGCCTGCCTTTGGTCCCCAGCTTTTAGGTGGTAAAGATGGGGAGCGAACAGTGCTGGGAATGCAACATAAGGAGTACTCGGCCGCTCGTCAAATACATACATGGCCATCACCCTGAATAATAAATAGTGACAAAACAGGTCCGACTGAGTGAAGGTGTGGGTAGAGCAGGCACACCCCTTCGATGATTGGGGGGGGGGGCGGGAGCGGCAGGGGGGTCGCCCCTCACCCCTGCACCCCCTGTGTACACGCCTACGGCTATGAAGGGATACATGTTAGTGCAAACAAAGACTCAAGTAAGGAAGAGAAGGACGCTGAAAGATCGGGCGCCGAACAACTCGCCCAACAACAAGTCTTACACAACTGTAGATATAGCTCGCCAACCCAGCTGCGGCACTTCAGCAGGCTGCACGTGCTTGTGGCTACATCATCAATAAAGTTGAGCTGGCGCGAGAAACGTTACATAGGAAAATGGAGACATGAACAATCTTGTTTTCTCTGCCTTGTTTTCAGTGATTTGTATATTGCGCTATTTAACTACTTTAATGCGTCGCTACTTGTATAGTCCAGGAGAGGCCGTTCTTCTCAGCAACAAGTGCGCCGAATCGGATGAGCTTTATTAAATAAAGAAGTTAGGATTTAAGAAAGCTTTTTTTTCGTTTAAGTAGTCAGTGTTCGAAATATAAATTGTCGCTTATGAAACTCTCACAAAGAACTTCTTGCGCAAGTTGGTTCTCATAACACTTACAGTTCTGTAACCCCCGAATGAAAAAGTTGTGGAAAGTGCGCCTAATACAACTGTTGCGGGCGAAAAATGCGAGGGTTAACTCCGATGAAGGAAAACAGTAGGTGAACGTATTCCAGGGCCACGCTGGCCACTGCAGCTCAGCAATGTGAGGCACGTATATACCCTCAAAGATATACCACGACAGTGCGAGTTCACGATTCTTATACAAAGCTCTCATAAACGTAACAACTTCGCGTAAGCTGTGAATTATGATATGAAAATTCTTCGCTCGAGATGCCTTAACGAATGCACTCTGCTGAAATCTGACATGGTATTTACTGCAGATGTTATAGTCTGGTGGTTGATTTTAGCATTTTTTCAACATCTTTCTTGAGTGAAGCTTTACTCTAGCATAGAGGGGGTGGGGGGGGGTTCAAGCATCCTGTATGTATCCCCGTGCGTGTGTTTTTATGTGAGCGTGTACGCATACACATGATAAACTGAAAAAATTTGGAAGAGTTCGCCGCGGCCGGGATTTGATCCCGCGATCTTCGGGTCAGCAGTCGAGCACCATGACCACTAGACCACCGTGGCGGGTATAAGAATAATAGTGCCAGTCCGCTTTTTGTTTTATTTTGATGTGTTCGAGTTTGACCCGCAAGGACGGTTGGCAACGCTCGACGAAGACCGCGCCGCAGTGTTCCAGAAGCTTCGCGATTGTAGTAGATCATTTTGTTAACGTTGCGCGCAGGACGCGAATAGTCAAGATTATTCCAGAGCTTGCGCGACCACCAGTGATAAGGCTGGAAAGTTCGATGCGTGATGTGTAAAGGACGGCGCGTCCCAGCCATGATCAGTTTTTCGACGGCCGACGCTCTGTTCGCCGCTATCAGTGTACAGTGTGTATTGCTGTAGTCTGACTTTCAGTTTCCTAGCCACAAGTTCGGCCAAATAAGGAGTTTCATCTCGGACACGCCGACTGCCGCCTTCGTCGACGTCACAAGCCCGTGACAATCGCAAAAAAAAAAAAGACATTCGCTCCGGAGGGGCAGGAAGGGACTCAGCAGAACGATGCACTTCTCACATTTAATGAAGTCACTAAGCATTACCAACTTGGAGAGTCTATCCTCTACCTCGCCCGAAGCTCAGCAGAGCTCAGTCAGCTACTCTGAGAACGTTGCAGACGGGGTCTTTCCCGTCGCGGGACATCCTCAGTAAGATATACTCGGACGTTGACCCTGGTTGCCCCGACTGCAGTGAAACCTTTTGTTCCATGGCTCACATGCTCTGGCGATGTCCCGCGTTGCCTAAAAACCTTCTCTCCAGCCGAAGCCGAATGGGAGGAGGCCATCAGAAGCACGGCACTCCGAAAGCAAACCCAGGTATCCAGAGGGCCCAGGAAACGGCGGAGCGTCACGGCGTTCTGTCCACGTGGGCGCGGCCAGCGGTTACAACGACTTCCCATTAGGGGGTCAGTAACTTCTCAGGATCCAATAAAGTTCGTTGTCTGTCTGTCTGTCACCCAGAAACAGCACAATCCGACCGACATGAACGTCAAACGCGGCACGGTTGGCAAACGAAGCCATTCCTGTATCAAGCGCCTATTTCACGGCTTCTACATGTTTCATTTCTCGGCGCGCTACACACGAACAGAGAGAGCTTCGCGGACATGGGGAAACTACCTCTGCGAAGACAAACGCAGACGCCAAAGCTCTTAAAAAATCACAGCATATCCACGGAGTGAATGATGATGAGTGGGCGAAGCTGCGGAGGTTCATCGGTAAACCGTGAATCTTCCGTGAATTCTGCCCAGTACATCATCACCGACGTGAGATCGGGCGCGTTTATACTAAAGGTTCGATGAGTTATGACGACTTGCAGCTCACTTTAATTTTACATGTACGCTGTGAATTTTCATTGTTTAGAAAACCATTGCTTTAGAAAACATCTGGCGTCTTTCGTTAAGCAGCTGGCGTCTTTTCGTTTTGCTTTAGAAACATCTGGCGTTCTTCCGTTTTGCTTTTACAAAACATCTGGCGTCTTTCGTTGGTTTATTTCATCAATCAACGGCGTTTTGAACAAAATTTTTAGTGTTTAATCACGCACAGGAGAAATCTCACCAGGCACTACCTTGGAGGTAAAGAATAGCTGCTAATGGGAATGAGAGACAGAAGAAGTCGGCTTTTAGCTACCGCTGCGAATTTTTTATTGTTCAACAACGCGCAGGAAAAATCTCCCACCGGCACCACCTTGGAGGTCAAAGCGTAAGACTGGTTACGCACTACGACTACGACTACGAGGGACGAACGGGTGCCGCCTTAAGGAGCTTCGCCCCTAAAAACTTCAGAGCAATAATAAAACACACAACCGGAATGCGTGCGTTTTCTTTTTTAATTTTCACTGCGAATCGCAGCGATATTCGAGACTAATCTACCTCCGTTTCGCGCGCGTTCGTGTTCTCGCGCTTTGTGCATCGTGCAGACGCCACCCTTTTCAACGAAACTAATTTTCTTCCGCATTCCAGCGCTCATTAGGCTCGTTTATCCTCCCGTGTCTAACTAGATGTTCATGCGGCACGCCGCTAGTCTCGAGTCCGTACGAATGTCGCAGCTTTCGTGCTCAGTAATAGGTTGAAAGCAAGGAGGTTGAAAAAAAACTTCTGGAGTGGAGGCGGCGAGCCGCCGCTGAAGCCGACGACCGCCATATTGCTCCGGGCAGAAAACGTGTCGGTCGTCGCTTGAGCCCGCGCGGAAGTTCCACAGATGGCGAATTTCACCGCTCCTTTGGTGACAAGCGAGTGTTGTGGATGTCTCATTTGTTGGACTGCGATCTACTCGATAACCACATTTACAATTTGTCGAAGATTACCAAGCTGTATATAAAAAACGCCGGGCCTGCGCGCAGCACAGTCACAGCGAAAGCTGGAAGAGCGGCCTTTCTAGAGCCCGTTCTAAACTCTCTTGGGGAAACTAATACAAGTACACTTTCAAGGTACCCACTACGTCGCAAATCATAATTTTTGTGAAGTACGGAAGCAATCACTATGCCATTATTCGTCTTTCTGCGGATAAGCGAGGTGCCGCTACACATCTGTAAGGCATTATGTGAACTTTGTTGATGCTGCCTGTGGTTCCTGGATGAAGAATTATGGCTGAGCCTTTTGTAATGGATTTGAAGCAATTAACGATCCGGTCACTCGTTGCGCAATTAGCATTATGTGACGCCTGGTCGTTATTTTACTCTTCTGACACGCTATATTACACATTTAACGCAATTCCTTGCCCGACATGACGCCAGTAAGGATGTTTTGCAAAGGAAGTTCCAGTCACTAGCGTGGCTCTGTGGTAGAATACTCGACTGCCATGGAGAGGACCCGGGTTTAAATCCCATATGAGCCTGTTTATTTTTACTTATTTCATTTTTCTTATTTCGCACGATAGTAGTTACGGACACCGGCGGTGGCAGCGGACAACCATCCCACAGCTGTTGTGATTTGATAAAAGCTTTCGCTGTAAAATCAGGCTTCACCACATTTCAAAAGAAATTAACCGGAAGAAAATTCGGCAGATCCCACGCGTTGTGGGAATCTGTTTCATGCGAAGCAGTCAGCTAGTACTGCTATGCTGTATTTTATGGCTTTGAGCCAAGCGTTACGAGGTGGATCAACGTGTTTTGTAAGTGTAGTAGCTGTGTGCACATCGTGGGCTTACCAGCCGCGTCAACACTGGCGTTTAAACGGTAACTTTGAGGTGCAACGTAACGTCAGCCCTCACGTTAGAACACACACGTCAGTATTATCGAAACTAAGTGCACATTATGGTGCAACCATGTGGATATCATACGTAACTTTCGTTAATGTATTCCTCTGGGTCGAGCAATGCTTCAATATAGCGTGCTGAAACATAGGAATATAAATGTAATGTTTATTACACTACTATAAAAGCGGAGCCAACACTGGAACCGCAGATGTTAATCTGATAGGACGCCTGTATCGTAGGAGTACATACGTACTGTGCATTGCTTTCTTGCAAAATTAGATAGCCAGCACCACAACCACACTTGACGTTGCACAGTCATTACGCCTGCACAGGCTGTTTTTCCAAGCCAGTCTATATACCCGACGTACCTTTGTGGTAGAATACTTGATTGCCACGCAGAATGCTTGGGTTAGATTCCTGCTGTGATCTCAATATTTATTCTTTCCATTCGTCGGGTCAACGCTGCCGATGTCGGTTTTTCTTAAGGCTCTCGCATTTAAAGTACCAATGTCTGTTCTCGCGGTTCCTGGGTAGATATAAACTGTCAATCACATGTGGCGCATACCCGTACACCACGGCCAGTGGTAAACAGCTATGTGCCACACGTGTCTGGAGGAAAGGGTTGACGACCTACGCGACAGAATTTTCCCGTTATTCATGTCATGATACGACAGCCATATCCGTCCAATCCTCTTACCCTCCCATGCCGATTTTGGTCTGCACCAAGTAAAGGTGGCGATCATGAGAGCACCTCGGCGTAGGTGGCTAGGCAGATAGATTCGTAGATAAAAACGCTGAATGTGCCAAAGGTTCGCTAAGAAATGCCTCGCATTTAAAACTCCCAGAGCGGAGTAAGAACACGGCTGACAATTAAGGACTGTTATTTTGAAAAAAATTATAGATGAGTGTAAACAAGAGCTGCAGCAAGCTAGTCAATTAATCTGCTTTCGTATCTCTTCTTTTGCTGTGTTTACTTTTTAAGGGTGCGTGTTTCATATGGTTAGTTTCGTGATTGTCTGTATTATGCGTAAACCAGAGCAGCAGCAAACTGGTAAACTAGTTTGCTTTTGTATCTTTTCTTTTGCTGTGTTTAGTTTTTAAGGACGCGTGTTTCATACGGTTAGTTCGTGATGTGTGCATTATGATGTATTTGAAGTTATTTTGGATTTGTTGCTTTATCGATTCACGTATAAACCACATTGTATATTATTCTTTTTTCTTTGAAATTGTGTAAAAGCCGGGGTGAATAAAATTTTATGTACCACTTATTAACTCCTCCATGTGCTTCATTTCGGGAATGCTGGAAGCGAATTCTACGTGTTATCAGGCACGCTTCAGCCCATGTATTATGGTGGAAAAAAACTGCCTTCTTCAATCCTGCAGGACAACAAAAAATTCGGCCAAATAAGTGACACTAACTATCCAGTTCTCACGCTGAAACGCCCCCGCGGAAGCTCACAATTGCGCTGTCCGCGCTCAAGCTGCGCTGCCTCTTGCCCGGAGCAAAATGGCTGCCAACCGGTTTCCCAGGCTTCACCTGCTCGCGTGGTATAGGGGACCTCCACTCCAGAAGTTTATTTTAAACCTCCTTGGTTGAAAGACAAGTGATCGGCGAGGGCGTATTCGGCATAACTTGCAGAGATGAAGCGCGAAGAACGCCGCCACAACACCGCTCGCATCTCGGGGGCTCTGGCTGGTTCGGGCACGTCATGCGCTCGTGACATTGTGTGCGTATGACGTGTTCATGCGTATTCGTTATGTGATCCTCCTGCTCGCGTGCCGAAGAGGGCAGGGAAGGGATTTGGCTTGCGAAGGCTACACGGGGCGAGGGCCAAGAGTTTGCAGATCGCCTCCTCCCATCATGGTTTCGCGCCGCTACAAATTATTGTTTTTCTCAGCTTCTAACGGACCGATTAGAAAAATTCTTGTGGCATAATGCTCTTTATTGGTCTCGCAACAACTTCCTATGTCTAACTAAAATTCGTTATGTCATGGCAGCTGCGGCCATAAAACCACGACGCGCCTGCCCTTAACCTGTGAGAGACAGTCGCGCTAGCTGGTTTCCGCTCCAACCATAAGTACTGTGTGTCAGCTAATGTTAGTAGTACACGTTTTGCTAACTGAAGGTTCGTCGATACTGACGCAAACGTTTTATCCGCAGAGCAGCGATGTCGTAATCCCGAAAAGCGTTTACCAGGATGCTCAAGTTTTTGATCTAAAACCAGCGAAACAAGCGTGGGTCTGTATCATAATTAGGCAAAGCTATACGGAGTACTGCTGTTTAGTGATATCACGGTAACTCTCATTTGGTCGATTAGCTCCTGATACTTCGTTTTTTTTTGTTTTTTTTTGAGACGGCTCGCAGCTCTCCCGTATAGCGTACAAATAGTTCTCTGCCCAAAACAAAAATACTGATGCAGCGATACATTTGTCGTTGACGTAACGGTATTAAGAAGGTACATTGGAGTAAAAAAGGCGAAAAAAAATTTCACCATCTCCCTCTAAAGGGAACCATGTTGGGATGCGAAGGAGCGCATGGATCGACTTAAAGTTCCGTTCATCACGGGCACCTTGTGCCCGATGTTAACGCGTCCTTGCATGTGGAGCACACCATGAATTCCCTGTAGTTGCTGTTGCTGTTACTCGTCCCGAACTCTTATTGGAGCACGCCGCGCAGGTTCGTCACGCGTCTGCAGAATCTCGTTCCCCGACGCCATCACGTGATTGTTGAGAGAGTGTAAGGAGGACAGGCCACAGCGTCTTACCGAGCCCCTTACACAGGTCCGAACGCGCTAGCGCGTGCCAGCGCGTTCTGACTAGGATATAACGCGTTGGTTCATCGCGCATCTGCAGAATCTCGTTCGCCGACGCCATCGCATGATTGCTGAGAGAGTGTAAGGGGGAGAGGCCACAGCGTCTTAGCCAGCCCCTTACACAGGCCCGAACACGATAGCGCGTGCCAGCACACGTAGTTTTGTCTGCGTTACGCTAAGCTAGGACAGCATACGGCAGCCCGGGCCCCTAAAGTTCTCTGCACGTATCATCATCACGGCGGTCGAAGAACTAGAAAAAGACTTCTCCTTGGCGCGAGCGCGCGCTCTGCACGTATCATCATCAAGGCGGTCGAAGAACAAGACGAAGAAGACTTCTTGGCGCGAGCGCGCGCTCAATATATTAGAGATGGCTATGGTAGGTTTTAGAAAGCGGACGGTCGCCAATGGAACTACGGACAAAGCCCAGTTCAAAAGCTGCTTCGCATCTAAAACGTTCATTCTCGGCCAGGTTTTCGAGGTTCGCTGAGGATAAGGGCGTTGCCGTTCGTGCGACCGTGTAAACAAACAACGGTGCGGCGAAAAGGAGATTCGCTCCTTCGCGCACGCTGAATGAGTCTCGACGACCGACGGATACCGCGAACCTTCGTGGGACACGCTTCGGCTGCGCACGCTGTCTTCTTCAGAGGCGGCCAAGCGACGCAACAGGACCCGACTACAGCATACGCGCCGTGGCAATAACCTTGGCTTCCACGAGGCTTTCGCTTATAGAGGCTTGCGTTTATACGGAGCACGTAGCTGTTGGCTTGTGAAGTGTGCGTCGTATTTAACCAGCGCGGCGTCTCAAAAAACGAGGCCAGAACACGCGAATGTGGACTAAAACGAGCGCGTGCGCACGGCGGCGCGAGCGATTTAAGGGAGAACACGGATTAGAAAAGTTCTTAAGAGGCGCTGGAGTGAAAGGGGGCCAGTACCTTTGCGTGTCCTGAATATATCGCCAGTGTGTGGTCTTTCTTCCGCGCGCTTTCTTTCGACATCCTTCTTCGTTGCGAGCGCTCGACGCACAAGTACACAGGCGACGCCTTAAGCTGGTGAAGAAGCATTCGGTTCTTAACACCGGACATTGCTTTTCATATTAGCGTCGAGTGTCCGGTTCCCTTTCAGAGCACACGGGGTATCATTGCGGGCCACATAAGTCGACCAGTGAATGACCGGCCGTCGGCATACCTTCGGTGTTGAGTACATGCAAAGTTTTAACTGCGGAGTAGTTTAACGGGCCGCCTTGTCGTCGTCTCATGTCTCGCGTTGGCGTTACACAGGTCCCACGTTTGAGAAACATAGTAGGAAGGAGTTCATGGAGGGAAAACAGATGACCGCAAGAATAAATCATATAATCGAGTTCCGTAGGACGAAATAAAGTTGTGTTCATTTCAATTCAATCACACGAAAATAACAGAAACGAGCAGATAAACACAAGATAAAACACAAGGGAACATCGGCCAATCAATGCTCCGTAGTTCGCACCGCTTTGACAAACTGGCCTTGTTTTTTTTTTTTTTGTAAGTCTCTAAGGAACAGTGGGTTCTTCGAACGATGAGCATCAATTATCCCATTTCACATACTCGCCTCTCTCCTAATGAAAAATTCAATTACATTTACTTTAATAAGTTTGACATATTTGTGACACTTGCTCAGGGTTTTAACTCGTGACGTCTGGCTTTGGCTCCGCTTGGATGCGCTTTGCCGTCAGCAACCGCACAACTCGTGACCAGTCAAAATCTATTCCTTTCAGCACCGTCAGATGGCACGTGTTGGAAATTGTGCGCGGCGCGGACAGAAAGACGAAGAAGAGGAGTAGTGGGACAGAGGCTGGGGGAGTTTTGGACTGTTCTTACGCACGCCATGTTGGGACGGTGTCGCGCAGTGCGCTAACAAAGGCTGCAAAGGAGATTTCCCACATCGTTTTGTTGCCAAAGACTCGGGAAGCCGCGGCCTTCATCCCACGAGCTGAAGAAGAACGTCGGTGGCGAGTCCAGTAGTCGTATTGTTCAGCACGCTTCTCAGTGCGCCCGGTAAAGACGAAATAAACAGGGAATTATTTTATGATAATTCTAGGGGAGGCGCTTTGCTGTTTGAAGATAGGCCGGGTTACCTCAAAACGCGCTGTTATACAAAGTGATATTCAGCAAGGAAGGCGACCCATGTTGCTACGGGAAAGCCAGGGTAGCGAAAGAACGTGCTGTATTTGAATATGAAGATGTTTACTCGCGCGTGTGTGTTTGAGCCCTATCCTATACGAAAACCCGAGATTTAGGGACAGCACGCGAGAAAGATGAACATGCGTGCGACAGATTTTAGTAACAGACTTTTCACCGGCGAGATTACGATATCCGCATGTTGTACCGAAGTGGACGCCAGGATTCTGGCGCTGTAGTTTGATGCTTCTTCCGAGCAGCGCAAAGACTGTTGGATATCCTCGATTATGGACTTATTTTATGCTCCATCAACTCAACCAACGACTAGCGCGCTGCGCCGTCAAGCTCACTATTTAAGCCATTCGCGCTGACATTTTTTCCTATATGGCTATTGTGTAGCTGGTCTCTTATGGAAGCTGAAGTACTCAAGCACACGTATGAATGCCCTTACCGCTTCGTAGAGCACACTTCTCCCTTACACTGTGTCACTGAGCCTGTTGAAGCGTCTCCGAACGTGCGCCTTCGTGGATGAGACATCGCCTGCCTGACCTCCTCAAATGACCAAGACATGCTATGACTGACGAGCTTTTAGAACGCCGGACGGCCCCGTTTTCGTTCCCGAGGGAAATTGAGGCCAGCAAAACGAATGCTAGAGAATCATCATCACCAGTGCTTGGGCTCGGGATCGCCACTCGCGCTTGGGACTTGTGCCTTGCTCGGATAGTTGGGCCTGTATAGCGCCTGTCAGAGTACAAGCAAATGTTCACTTTTACAAGGCATAGAAAGGTCGTTTCTTAACGACTGTGTGTCGGAGACGTCACAGCCGTAGCCGAGCTGACTTTCCCAGTCGTGGTGGTGATTCCTGCTGTAATGGCTTCCTTAGATCGTTATTGCGGTGGTGGAAACAACGGTCACTTCTGTACTGGCGCTATCCAGAATTCCAGCGTAAATATTACATATTAGACAGCCTGTTCAGAATGTTGAGCCAATGCTTGATCTCCCTTCAGCGAACCCAGGCCAGCTCTAACGGTTGAGCGTTTGGAACACGTGCCAGCGGTGAGACTGTGCCGCTCGCTGTGTGGCCAGTCCTTGTGCCTTTTGGCCAATCGGAGGCGCTACATAGCCTTACAAGTTGGTATCGAAGCTACGGAGGCTATAAGATGACAGTTAGGCTCAAGCAAGAAAAAGTCTAGCCATTTCCACGCCGTGAAAGCTGTCGCACAGCGAAGGTGTTGCCGCTTTCCTTGAGCCCCTTCAAGTCCCTCCATTGTTTTTGCCCAGTTATTTCTAAGTAATTTCTTTGTTGCATCTTTATTTATGCTAAGTCAGGTCTTTAGTTCCAGTCGACGGCTCTGCTCGGCATGGGTTACACTAGACTCCTCTCTCTCTGCTAAGTCTTTTGCTGTCACCCCCAGTTTACTTTGTGCCATTTCAGTGGCAACAACTCCCTTCTCCATCCACTGTTTCAATCACCTGCCTTACGTAAGCTTCATCGCACCCCCCGCCTTCTTTTTTTCTGTCCACTCTTTGAATTGCCCGCCTTAGGTAAACTTATCACGTGGCCGCCTTTTCCTCTACTCTTCTAATCAGACCCCCTCTACTACACACTGATCGCATGACTTTTTTTCAAGCGGGATGACGACAGCAGTTCCGGCGGCACAGGGTACGCATAAACAGCACCACTGCAAAAAAAAAAGGGGGAAAAAGAAACCAAAGATCAACCTGGGTTCAGTGAAACCACGGGCGAAGCACCATCCACTTTCGTGGAACCCTGTTCCGATCCGACTTCGTGGCCCCTAACTCGCCCAGAGGATTAGATGGTTCGAAATGTTCCCGGAACGGGTCGGTGCCAGAGCGCTCCCAGCGATAAGCGTCCAGCAGTTATGGCTCAACGACCGTGCGTCGGGTTTTGCACGAAACCCTCCCAAACATTCGTTCCCCGAGTACGTTCGGTCATGGGTTTGCTGGCCCGAAAGCGTCGAAGGTGCGAATCCAGTACTCAAGGCAGCCGAGTACCGATATGGTGCTTGCTCTACGTTTAAAGGGAGGTTATATGCCATCACGTCTACTGCATCGTTTGAAAGGCTGGTTCGGTATGCGTAATATGCTTTTGAAAGGGACATCGGAGGATGTTCGCTTGGTTGTACACTTTTAAATTGAAGTTTTGTTCGCGCTCCTCACCCGCCACTTTTCGCGAGCAGTGGGGTCAAGGATCGGTTATGGGTGTGCATGATGCTGCATTGTACGATTGTTTCCGAATGCCCAGGGCTCCAAGGACACTTCTTGCCTACGTAATTGTGGTAACAGGCGTAACACACTTTTATCGAGGTAATGAGCCACATATGGCTGAATAAATTCTAAATATGAAAGCGAATCCTTCCTTGTATCTCCGACCCACATTGCGGGAGCTGCTTTTTATATTGCACGATGTAGCACGCATGGTAAGGGTTCGATCGATCTTCGTTGGTTGCAGTGGGCAGTTGGTTGGCGGGTTATGTTCAACATAAGGAACATATATAGTTCAACACAATGCGTTGGCGGGTTAGTTTTGTGGGAATCCATAGGGCTTGTTTAACGCGAAACGACACAACAAGAACCAAGACACGACAAAGCGCTTTTATTTTTCCGACACACAAACGCAAAAACGCGCTTTGTCTCCTGTCTTCTTTCTTGTGGTGTCGTTTCGAGCTAAAAAAATCGGCAGATCCCACGCAGTGTGGGCATCGAGGTAATGCGAAGCAGCCAGCAAAGAGCTGCATACATCGTCTTGTTTGTCAATGAGGCTTATGAAGTCATTCATGTGGTGACATCTAGTTCGCTATATATCGCGAGATTGTCATACATGCATGCGTGTATAATCTGGTATATGCCATGCTAATGAAACATATATTCTGCTACATATATATATGATGCGTGACCTGACATTTACGTTCGTCACGCACTCTTGTCATGCCATACCAATTTAAGCATATATCCAGTAAACAAAATGACCGGGAGTGCACCATGAGCGTGGCATCTAAATCATACCCTACATGACATGCATGTCATGATTTTCGTGTTACCACCTGTTATTTATGTTCGTCACACAGTCACGTCGCGAGATACCAATTTTGGTGTATATTAAGCTAGCGAAACGGCCGCCAGCGCACCATGAGCGTTTCACGTAAGTCATGCTGTGCATGACATGCGTGTCATGAGTTTCATGTTACCACCTGTTATTTGTGTTCGCCACACAGTCACGTCGCGCGATACCAATTTTGGTGTATATCAAGCTAGCGAAACGGCCGCCAGCGCGCCATGAGCGTGGCACGTAAGTCATACTGTGCATGACATGCGTGTCATGATTTTCATGGTACCACCTGTTATTTGTTTTGGTCACACAGTCACGTCGCGCGATACCAATTTTGGTGTATATCAAGCTAGCGAAACGGCCGCCAGCGCGCCATGAGCGTGGCACTTAAGTCATACTGTGCATGACATGCGTGTCATGATTTTCATGGTACAACCTGGTATTTGTTTTCGTCACACAGTCACGTCACGCGATACCAATTTTGTTGTATATCAAGCTAGCGAAACGGCCGCCAGCGCGCCATGAGCGTGGAATGTAAGTCATACTGTGCATGACATGCGTGTCATGATTTGCACGTTAGGACCTGTCACTTGTGTTCGTCATACACTATTGTCACGCCATACCAATTTTGGTATATATCAAACTAACGAAACGGCCGCAAGAGCACCAAAGCAGTGGCATGTAAATCATGTCGTTCATGACATGGATATCATATTTTCATGTTATGACCTGTCATTTATGTTCGCCATAAAGTCACGTTACGCCATACCAATTATGGTGTATATCCTATTAACGAAACGGCCAGGAGAGCCCAAAGTCGTAGGCGGCTAGATAGATAGATAGATAGATAGATAGATAGATAGATAGATAGATAGATAGATAGATAGATAGATAGATAGATAGATAGATAGATAGATAGATAGATAGATAGATAGATAGATAGATACGCTCAAACTCGCAGAAGTTCGCTAAGAAATGCTTCGCATTTAAAAAGCAATAAGGAACTAGGAACTATGTTAGTTAATAAGTAGGGGTGTGCGAATATTTGACTTTCGAATTCAAATCGAATAATACCTAACCGAATAATTCGATTCGATTTTCCAATAGCTAGTATTCGAAGTTTCGAATAATTCGACAGGACGAATATCTAAAACGTGACAAAGGCCAAGGGTGCAACTTGGCTAGGGTGGGGTGGCTAAAACTAACACTAACATCGGTACAGTAGGCCTTCCGTTAAAACTTTCACCAGTATCCTGGTACAAAAGCGAGTGCATGTTGATTTCAGAGGCGGTTATCTAATTTCAACACGCAAAAAAGAACATGAGAAAACTGTCAAGTTCTTCGACTTGGCCTCTGAAACGAAGGCACGGACTTTTCTTACCTAGTTCGGTCGCGTATGCCGTAGGCGCCGTAAAACATCCCGACTTCGGCCCGCGAAACCCTCGGTGATTGGATTCACATAAGAAAATTTGTTCACGCTGTGCAGTCGTCACTGGCGCACCGCACCACTCGTTCGAAAACTCCCATCGTTCCGGCGCGTAGTTAAAACGCTGCTGCGAACTGGCGCCCGAAGATTTTTGGGCACGGAGTACCCATGGAGATAAATCACAATTGAAGCCGTATTGCGCGATCATAGGGAAAAATTCACCGCCCTATCCACGAAGTGAATGATGTTAGAGGAGCTTGCTCGGAGATGATCGGGTAACCCGCGAATGCTCCGTGCACATTCTTCTACCATCATATATAGACGTGACAACGTTGTTATACATACATTACATCCACAATGTTTTTTTTTTAATTTACGGTTGGATGCACTATATACATTTTGATGAAGTATATATACATTTGGATGAACTATAAACATTATATACCTATAAACACTACAAACATTATATACCAAGTTCAAGAAGGGCGTCCCTCGATGAGTTCGGGGACTGGTTTCCTTTAAAGATGATTGCTTTATGATGGTTGAACTATATACATTACATATACACAAGAGATGTTCTTTTACAAAGTACAAGAAGGGGGCGTCCCTCGATGAGCTTGGGGACTCGTTTCCCTTTAAAGATGATTGCTTTATGATCAGTAAAGTACGTTGCCAAGGGGTCATCGATGATGGGACGCAATGGAAAGTTCGAGAAGGCAACATCGATACAAGTGCCCCTGAGGGTGGTGGGACGTTTGCAGTCGTACGATACGCATCGGAGAGCGTAACGTGACATCATGTGTTGGCTGGTTATTGGCAAGGCGAGATCTTCCCGAGCTGATGCTGCGTTGCGAGGCCGTCGCGCAGCTGCCGTTCATGCTGCGGAGCGGCAACGAAGAGAGCTCACTTAATCAGTGAGCTCCCGGCGAAGACAAAGGAAGCCAGCGAAACGAGCGGTGCGGCCAGCGAGCAGTCACCTAACTAGCGCTTGCGCCGAGCGTGGTGTGTACCGCCTTGAGCGGCGGCGCCATCTAGTGAGCATTCTTGAAATTACCGGAGAGAGCGCAGTTGCGCCGAGTGTGGTGTGTGCCGCCGCGCCGACGGTCACAGAGGTGAGGACAAGGTGCGAGCATAAGAAGCTTGGCGAGCAAGCTCCTAAAAGAAACTAGCTATCGTACCCCCTTCTTTTAGCCGTTAGGAGGTTGGGAGTGCCCCTGCTAATTGGAGTGATGGATTTTCTATCAACGTGCCTGCGCGCCCATATAAGCAGAAGAAAAATACCCTTCCGAACAAGCGCGTAATAATTTGCCACCAAGCCGCAGCGTCCCTGATTCTTCCTTGGTCTTGCTGTAACTGGTGGTACGCGTTTCGCGTAAATATGCGTATACTATTCCATATTCGATTCGATATTGGATTCTATATTCGATATTTTTGGCCACTATTCGGCTCTATTCGATTCGAATTTGATTCGAGATGAAATTTCACTATGCGCGCACCCCTATTAATAAGTTCTTTGCTAGTTCAAGCCTAGGTCACAAGCATCCGAGGTCACAAATTTTGTCGCCTTTTCGTGAGCACGCACCGCTGCTGCTTCGCCGCCTTTTTGCTTCGCTCGCCGGCATGTGTCCTTACATCAACAAATGCATGTGTTTCAGTTTGGAACAGTTTGGGCTTAATCCTAAACACGGAGCAGCTAGCAGAATCTTCTTTCTGAAATAACTGTACTCGCGTATAGACCATTTGGAAGGCGATGCAGGGTAAAGTTACATAGCGAGTGCGGTCCCCATTCGTGAGTAAATTCTGTGCCCACTCAGGACGTATGCGGAGGTTCGTGGAGTGCGCCCAAGTACCGGTGTAACGGAAAAACAAGAACAAAATCACACTGTTCCTCATGCATGATGCTTAGACGAATCAAAGTCGAAAGCCATCTTTTTCTTCTTCTTTCTGTTCGCAGTAGATTGTACTAATCCTCACACCTCCCTTCCCCGCCGAAAGCATTCTTTGATCACCTCGCGTGGTTTTGCACTGCCTCCGAGATCGGCCCATCTTTGACAGATCGACGAAATGATGACGTCATCATGTATACGTCATGTAGACGTCTGTACATGTCACGTAGATCCGTCGACGTCGTCATTTAGGGACGTCTACGTGTGACGTCATGATGTCGTCACCAATTTTGGCGCTCTGTGACGTCATGAAAGACAAGGTCACGTGGGCGTTTGGAAGGGGGCGAGATCTTGCGAGACTGGCAAGATCTCGCGATTTCTCGTAACGTCCGTCAAAGTCTTGAGCACGGGAGAGCTAGCATATCCACTTCAGGCTTTCGCCCTATTATCGACGTCGTAATGTTTATTAGCGTGAGTATTTAAATAGACGGACAACGACACAAATTCATTGGCATGACTTAAGACGAAGGATCTGTGCGAGCGACGAGAATCCTTAACATCTGCTGCGGGTCAGGGTCAGACGAGCGGAGCTAAAGGTTGGCTGCGATTCCGTGAGCAGGGCAGTCGGAACAGGTTGCTGTTGGAGCGGAACCACTTGTTTGCAACTGAAACAAAGGAATTGAGAGCATTGCTACAAAGTTGTGCATACGCGATAACATCTGAACTTGATTGGCTAAGTGTGCAAGTTCGTTACGTGAAAAACAGCGCGGAAGGTCAGACTCCGATGCAGGAATGAAGTAACAGATGCAAGCGCAGTGATCTGATTTATTGAAAGCATGCAATTGTATAAAAATGACAAGAGACAATTCCTCATTCATCGGCATTAATCATTTTACGTGCCTTCTCGCAAACAAAACAAAAACACATCAATATTTAAACAATGTCAGAAAAGATCGTAGATTGAGGACAATTAGCAATCAATCATATAAAACGGGTTATTATATATTGTTTAATTGTTTCTCATCTAGATTTCCCAAATTTTGCTACAGTCTTCCAATAAACAATTTCCAGCGTCCAACTCAGCTGTTAGTATTATTGAACAAATCGATGAATTGATAAACTAATGAATGATGCAGCATGATGCAGAGAAATTGAGATAAAATTCACGACGCGTACGCGCGGTTACATCATTTATGAAATAATGTTTCCATCATTTGTAACCTTTGCGAAACACTCATAAATTTAACGAAAGAGACGTCAACCCTTCAACGGAGAAGGAAGACGCAATCACAGTGATTACACGACCACAAATGATCGTGGTGGTAGCCAGAATTTATAATTACGTATCTGTCATGGTGAAGATTTATCGCGGCACAGGTAATATGACAAAGCAACTCGATGCACATGGAGAAATGAGAGTGTCACAGCTAATGATATTCGATCTCTACGGCCAGTAAAACATGTACTCGGGGATCCTCAAGTAATGATTAGAGTACGTTAGCGGTCGTAAACCCTTTCTTTGTGAACCTTTTGTGGGTTTTGTGAACGTGGCTGCTGCTTCTATTGCTCTTTCTGCTGCTGATGATGACTGTCTTACCGAATTGCCTAGAACGCCACTGGTCTCGCCACCCATATTGATAGTTTGCTAAAGCAATTCTAGTTTCAACTGTACCACCATTTTATGTCCTAAAATGCGCTACAATCCAAACAAGGCTTCACTCGCGTAGGCCTTTCACTGAACAAGGCGCGTGAATCCAACCAACCTTCACCTTGTTTTTTAAGCTTAGCCTCAGCCGATGGCTTATACCCAATACAGGGGATTGGCCAAGTAGTGAGTTCATTTTTCCGTTAGATTCTAAATGGCAACACTACTAGCCTACTAACGGTAAATAATATATTATCGTCGTATACAGCTTAAGAAGTACGTAGAGGCCCCGCCCAGACAACCGAAGCGCGGCAGCTGATCGCCTCCGCGACTAAAGCAATAGTCCCGATCACGCACTCGGCAGTGCTCTCGGAAGGCGGGGTCACCGCCGTGCGGTTCATGACGTCACTCTGGAGTGCGTGGCCATTGGTGCAGGCTTGTTTGCATCCGCCTTTGAGGAGGAAATGCCGCGGACTTCTAAAGTTGTATGCGACTATAGTGTGAAATGAAAATTTCCAGTCGTGAAATATTTAAAGGCAGCACAATTTAGCAAGGCATTCTTTCAGTCTCTGCAACAAGTTCCTCAATGGCGAAGCAGACATCCCTGTGGCTGTTGCCACCGGTGAAACTGATCTTCTTTTTCGTCAGCGCTGACCGTGCATCGGCCAGTACCGATCTCGTTACCAGCTTTCCACGTGACCTGCCCTACCACCCGGATGTGGAGAGGGTTAGGAGTCCAGACAGTGAACGGTTTTGGTATTCCGTTTCTGTGGCCTGCAGCGCCTCGCATTCAATCTCCGACCACACCATGAATAAAATGACAGCACTGACGGGACTCCATCGAAGTGTGTGGTGTGTGTGTGTGTGTGTGTGTGTGTGTGTGTGTGTGTGTGTGTGTGTGTGTGTGTGTGGTGTGTGTGTGTGTTAGAACTTAGACTCCTGTAATATACAGCCAGAGCCCTCTTTCATTGTTTCTGTTTGCCCGCCAGCTTTGAGACGATATGCCAGGCTATTCTGTTGTGCTGTGGTTGTGCAATTTAGCGCGCTCGGACCTTGAATTCGACACGATGCCGCTGCACTCGCAAAAAAGAAAGAAAGAATAAGAAAGAAAGAAAGAAAGAAAGAAAGAAAGAAAGGAATAAAGAAAGAAAGAAAGAAAGAAAGAAAGAAAGAAAGAAAGAAAGAAAGAAAGAAAGAAAGAAAGAAAGAAAGAAAGAAAGCTAATATGTTCTGCTGAAACGCGTCACCGAGCACGAGGTGCGAGCTGCAGCAGATTCCAAGGCTGCGAACGTGCTTCGCGCAAACTTATACGTCGTCGACAGTGCAGATAGAATTCGGCCGCCGGCGGGCGATTCGGTTGTTAAGCGGTCTGCGCAAACCTAGGACACCTGGGCACGTGAAAAGCAGGTGGTCATGTGCGTGGTGAACAGAAATATACCCTCTTCCAGGCCGTTCGTGTTATTGATATTGATGCACGCGCCCAGCATCGATGTCTGTGTTCGTTAAACCGTGTAGAATTGCGTCTAGACGTGCGAGATGCGAAGCGTGCGTGCGATTGCCCGTGCAGACGGACTTGGGTGTACGCCTCTGACAGCGTACACGTATTGTCTTTTTATTCTTATTTATATTCTAGTGAGTCAGTTTTCCATCATCTGCTTCCTACGGGCATCGTCGACGGATTTTGACAACGCTGCATAGTACAATAGCTGCATTGTGTATCGTGGAAGCTTAAAATTAAGTATTCAGGCTGTATACGTGCTAAAACCACGATACCACTGCGAGATACGCTTTAGCATGGGTCTCCGGCAAAACCCGGCAAGACGTCTTACCGCGACATTACTGAGTATGCAGCTTTGAAACAGTTTCATTATTTATAAAAAAGTAACTGACTTTAGTGTGTTGCTTCAGTGTCCCGTATAATTGTGTTCTGTGTTGCCAAGCCTCGATATATCCACAATGACGGTTAAAGACGGTGGTTAAGGATTCTTGAAATTTTTTTTTGATGTCTTCACTTGGAGGCACGCACTCTGCGATCATCGTACTCCGGAAACGTACCTTTTAATCATCCCGTATTTCGTTAAGCGAAGACAGAAATCTGAACAGGGTAGAAGCTCAGGACAAGATGGAGGCTTGAAGAGATAAAAAAAATCCTTGAACAGAGGGCGTGGCTACATTCTTAATCATGTCCTGGTTAAATGCTAGCTATATCCAGGAAACCAGACGAAAAATGTCCGGTTTCCTGGCTATATCTAGTACTTTAAGCGGGACCTGATTAATAGTGTAGAGGCCATGGCACATGTCGACAAGCGGGCTGTCTTGTTCAAGGCAGCAACAGTTGCTGCCTTGAAGAAGACAAGACCACTTGTCGAAGCGTTGGCTCCCCCGACACTCCCCGTTGGGGGACTTTTTTTTTATCTCTTCAAGGCAGGAATGACGTTAACAAAGCAACAAAGAAAAAAAGTCGTTCTTGTGTAGCGATTGGTGAATCCTGCGCTAAATGAAGCTCCACTACTGTGAAGCCTGAGGAAATGCGTAGTACATGCGCCCCAGCGATTCCCGTTCGTAGAGTTCCCACTGCTCTGTTTACCAAACCGTCGATGACGTCAATGTTTGAGGTAAGCACGTAGGGTTTCCCTGGCACGAGTAGAATCTTTTAGGGAGATTCGCAAACTCGGTGTGTGACATTGCGCGTTACTTTTTGCTTACGCCTTTTCGACTTCCTGCTTGTTACGGCAGTTGAAGTACGTGTCGTCTGCAGCGAGTTCCGTCAGATTGTTCCCCCCTTCAGATATATCGCCGGAGAAGAGCCGGTGGGAGGAGCAATCGCTTGCTTAGCGAGGCGGTGGCGCCCTCTCTCGCGAGGCTTCGAAGTGTAGCCGCATGTTTCCGAAACGTTCTTAGCGATTTCAAGTTAATTATTGCGATTACTTCTTGGTTATTTCTGTTAATTATATTACTTTAGACGTCGTTCGTTTATTTTGACCCGGTTTTGAGCATTACTAGCTTTGTTTTAGTCCTGTATTGACCACTTCATTTTGAGCGTGATCATACCACATGAGATCTATGGATGGACTACACACCGAGCCCCTAAAGTGCTGCGCACGTTAAAAACAGACCCTTTGCTATATCGAAAAGTGAGTTGCTATTACTTACTCCATTTTGAGCCATACAGGACGGGGCAGCCGCCATGCTTTGTCAGCTGCTCTCCCTCTCCGTCCGAATTGAGGTTCCACCAGAATGCTGCGTTTCCCTGATGGAAAAGCGAACACGGAAACGCTAACGCATAAAACAACATCCGATAATGGCGAGGCGCACTTGCTAAACAACAAATTCGAATATTGATTAGCTAATTTTAGTACAAGATTTTCAGCGATTTATCGAGGTATCTTCTTGTTATTGAGCTAATGTTGTTGCAGTTCTGAGGCCTCCTTCTGAACAACCCATCGCCTTTCATTCCGCGTGTATAGCGAGTTGTGGAAATTAAGAAAAAAATCTTGACCTGAATGAGTGACGTCAGTTCTTTTGAGAATGCTCTTCAGCGTGACTTGGAAAGAGTTCAAGTCATTAGAAATAACCGCAGACATAATTAAAGCATGGTACGACGCGACTGGGCACGATAAAACCGAATTCATGCAAAATGAATTTGATTTATTCCCCATTAAAGCTGCCAGTTCGAAGCATGAAAAACATGCTAGATACGCTGTGTTCATATATTCTTTCTATATGTTCCGTATAGAATGTTCTTTCTAGACGTTGTAGATTATTTTGCTAGCGGGAATAAAATCATTAAATGCGTTGTAATCTTCGAGGAGAACAGATATATTGTGAAATGCCGGCGGATATATCCCTGGCATCTGCGCAGTCTCTTTAATAATTAGATATCGAGCTTCATAAGACTTATTCTTAATATTGGTAGGGGTGAGTGAATAACAATGTTTTCACACTGCGTACGTTTGTGGAATGCTGCGTTTATCGCCGTTATTGGTGTTTTATGCTTGTGCTGAGCACGCATTGTGACCACAGTCTATTTATTGACGGAACATGGTCATCTCCTTGAATGAAAGTCAGTCCACCAAACTTTAACTCTTATATGACTGCGTATGCACATCGCACCGAAACGATATGTTTTTTTGGTAAACGTGAGACAGCAGCAATCAGCAATGCCACGACGGTTAACAACAACAACAACAAAAAATACTAGCGTTACGATATCGGGCGTAAAACAGTAACCGACGTAATAAATGAAAGGGCACTACGTACAAAAAATGAGAACTTATTTGAATGCTTGATGTCCACGACATGCAAATATGAGCCCACTCAAGCCTTGGTGACCTCGCGTTTTTGAACTACTCTCGTTTTAACAAAAAAGCTCAGTGTCCCTTATGCACTGACCACTTAAGACGACTCGAAGGCGAAAGCCATCTTTTTCTTCTCAGTCGCTGTATTGATGCTGCCCCGCCACCCTCCGAAAGCTTTGCGCACCTAGCGTGGTTTTGCATTGCCTCCAGGATCGGAGGCACCTCACCTGGTTCTGTACTGCGTCCGTGATCTGCCCACTTTTGACCAAGCTACTATTGTCATGCGATGACGACATCATGTGACGTCACGCCAAATATTGTGATGTCATGATGACGTCATAAATTTTGGCGATATGTGACGTCATGATGACGTCATCACGTGGTGATTTTTTGCATCACTCGTCCCCGACGCCGCGGGACGCCGACTGTCAAATTTTACGTTTGATGAGGCATTTAAGGCTCTCGCCTTAAGAAAGTCGTAAACTAGTGCAGCTTAAATCGGTTATTTTCGGAAATTTCATGCTAGAAGTCATATTTCATGGTTATGTTTCGTGGTAGCAGTTATATCGCCACGAACTGCAGATGAAGGCCGAAATGTCAGGTTGCTTGAATTCTACTTCTTTCATCAACAAAATCTAACCATATAGACCTTCGTCACACCTTTGGGAATGTGTAATAGTCGCCATTGATCTTCGTATCTCCACTAAACCGAATAAACTCTGTTCCTAGTATTAGTATACCTCGCCGCGCGTTGGGCAACACCTCCGGAAGCAGGGCCTGATATTTTTTTCTACAAGCTGTGCGACATTGAAGTACGACTATCCCTTATTGCGATGTTTAGAGTGTTCTGCGCCTGCATTCCCGAAACATTCTTACTGTAAAACTGTCCGTAAAAGTAAATGTGATGTAGTTAGGACATGTTACTCGCCAAGTGCAGGCCATCGATGGCAAACAGCTCCTACGCGAACCAAAAATGAACTCGAAGTTCTTAAGAACGATTCCGGTCCATACTACTCCATGGCATGTTTCGCGGCGGCTTGTAAAACGACAAATGTTTGAATACAGACTCACCTTTTTGGGTGTTAATCTCACTCCTAAATGTGGGAACACCGTCGCTCCTCCTTCCTCGACGTCACTTAGCTGCAACAAGAGAAGCATGGCGAAATATGACTAACGCGAGAACTAACACGTGAACAGTCGCACCTCGAACCGGACATTTGAAAGGGTGTGAGAACATCCCAAAAGGACTATTAAATCAGTTCCGATATGCTTTGTGGAGTGATAGCAGGAAATAGATTCTAAACGCTGGTCAACTTTTTCACTGTCCAGCACTAGGGAAGTACAGTCACGAGCAGTATGAAAGGGAACACTCAAATTACCTTCAAGAGGTCATAGCCGCCAAAAGCAGTTGTCAAGCGCTAAAATGTTCGAAACGGTAACCTTTCAAGCGTAAAATTACCCTTTCCACGTCACTATCACACATTCATATGCGTGCATGACCAGTAATTGTTGCTGAAACACGAACTCGGTGTTCCCTTTCATGTTGCTCACGACTGTACATTTGACACGTTGATGATAAATAATGCACACCGGCAAACAGGGCCGCCAGGAATCTTTGGTAAAAGTGAATGACATCATTGCTATGGTTGGCAGAAGAAAAATGCCTGAGAGTAGGACATGTGCTCCTATGCGGATAAAAACAGTATGTGAAGGTGCATGAATTTCGGCGCTTGTTGCTTGCCATGCTTGATGGTCGATTGCACGTGATTTTTTTTCCGGCTTGTGACAAGGCAACAGATGTGAGTTCACATCAGCGTGAAATTTTTACTAGCCTGGAGAAGAATCATTTTGCACTAGAGCTTCATTAGTCGGTGTTCATTATGTGTTCGTTATGAGCAGACTCACTCTTTCCAGTGAGTATGCATTAATGATAAAAGAATTTGGCGTGCCATAATGAGGCGAAAAGAGCGCACACTTGACGAGGACGGACAGAGGGAACACAGGGCAGAGGTGCTGACTGACAGCTAGAGTTTTATTGGTCATACGCCGCGGTAAGTATACAGCACGTATATCGACAACAACAAAATGGCACAGCAAACTAAGCAAAGCCTGAGAGATACACACTCAAAGCAGTTTAACCACAGAGAACCATGATTATCTAGCCCCCGATAGGAAGACTAACTCTTTACCTAAAAGGGCTATGGAAGGGGTACTGACGCGAGGGGTACTCGAGCCTCGGGCTGACAAACCACTTCCCTTCGATTCAGCCCACTCGAAGTTGGTTATACATTCGTGCTTCACCAATGCCGTCAAGAAATCGTGCGAGCACAAGCTAGAAGATAGCTTTTTGAACCAGAAGTGCCGTCTACTACAGGCTGGGTACCCGATAACTCCCTTATCTTCAGTGGCGGAGACAATGTTAAGGACGAAAAAGACACGCATAAGATACAAATATATAAGAAGTATACCGCCATTCCCTACGTGCATGGAATCTCGCAACACCGGAGAAAGATAGGCAGCAGAAATGGGATACACGTTCTTTTAGGGGCGAAGCTCCTTAAGGCGGCACCCGTTCGTCCCTCGTAGTCGTAGTCGTAGCGTCGTAGTAGTCGTAGTGCGTAACCAGTCTTACGCTTTGACCTCCAAGGTGGTGCCGGTGGGAGATTTTTCCTGTGCGTTGTTGAACAATAAAAAATTCGCAGCGTGCGCGTTAACTAAAAGCCGAATTCTTCTGTCTCTCATTCCCCATAAGCAGCCATTGGCATGTTCCAGTAGGAAACGTTAGTAGAAGTAGAAGTGTAAGTGTTAGCTAAAAGCCGACTTCTGTCTCTCATTCCCATTAGCAGCCATTGTTTACCTCCAAGGTAGTGCCTGGTGAGATTTCTCCTGTGCGTGATTAAACAATAAAAATTTTGTTCAAAACGCCGTTGATTGATGAAATAAACCAACGAATGACGCCAGATGTTTTGTAAAAGCAAAACGAAAGAACGCCAGATGTTTCTAAAGCAAAACGAAAAGACGCCAGCTGCTTAACGAAAGACGCCAGATGTTTTCTAAAGCAATGGTTTTCTAAACAATGAAAATTCACAGCGTACATGTAAAATTAAAGTGAGCTGCAAGTCGTCATAACTCATAGAACCTTTAGTATAAACGCGCCCGATCTCACGTCGGTGATGATGTACTGGGCAGAATTCACGGAAGATTCACGGTTTACCGATGAACCTCCGCAGCTTCGCCCACTCATCATCATTCACTCCGTGGATATGCTGTGATTTTTTTTTTTGCCTACGACGACGATGGATGTGGAGGCTCTTCTACCAGGGCGCAAGGCGGCGTCCGTGTAAGCGACTAGTGTATGTTTGCCGTACTGTTCGGTTATTATTTTAGCCCTTACAGCCCTTCTTCCTTCATTGTGGATGGAGTGCATGTTTCTTGGTAGCGGTTGAACCAGAATCTGGCTCCTTACGTTCTTGGGTAGCAAAGCCGTCGTTTGTGGTGAGTGCTGAAGAGGCGCGTTAATGCCCAGTCTGTCGAGAATGGTTCGCCCCGTTGCCGTGGTAGTAAGTCGTACCTGTTGGTGGGTCAGGTGACTGCCAACAAGCGTGCCGCAATTTCTGTAACGGCAGAATCCACCAACCTTCGTGGAAAATAATCCATAGGGCCCCTCCTAGGAGACGAATTAAGATCGTGTGGGCACCAGAGCATCAAGGCGTCCCAGGTAACGAGATAACGCATCTCACGGCTCGAGGATTCACTAACCGAGCCCCTGGCAGTGCGGAAGTACTCTGGCAGTCTAACCCTCTAGTCTCATAGATCACTACAGGATGAAAAGCAGAATATTCCCAACCCCGGGCAGAAAGCTTACCGGCGGTCAAGACCGCGTCCTAAGCGCACTGCAAACCAACAGCGTTCCCCACTCATCTAGAAATTTCCACTTTACCCCCTTCACGTCCTCCCCACAGTGCCAATTTTGTGGAGCACAGGGCACGCTATACCATGTGGTAGGGCGGTGTACACAGTCACCTATAAGTGCATCTAATCCATACCACACGCCTGAGCTTTGGGAACGAGCCTTAGCCAACCACACCCTCGAAGACCAGCGCCAGCTGGTAGCGTGGGCTGTCGATGCGGCGAAAGCCTATGGTTTCCTGGAATGGGGGAGACCACCCCAAAGACAATGCCTAATTTAAAACAAAATAAGATGTTTATTCTTTCTCTCCCTTGAGCGGGAGATAGAGCAAAATTTTGGAATTGAGCGGTGAATCTTTCCCACCGAATGATTAAAATAAGAGGAATGGCATTTTCCTTGACCCTCTGTACAGTACAACTTTAGCTATAAATGAAACCTATCCTTCATTTTGAGCAGCCAATACAAACTTTCGTTTGTTTCTCCCTGCTGGTTTTCAGGTGGCTGCACTTTTATCTGTTATAAAGATTATCCGGCAGTAAGGTGTCTGAGCAGACCAGAGTGCCTCAAGCACATGCGGTTCTGGTCAAGTTGGCCATTCATTGTGGACATGTATCGATGATAGAAGATGGTAGGCGTGCAACACGGACACAAGAGAGATGTTAGGACTACACAAACGCTGATTCATATCGAAAAATAGCTCTCCGATGCTCGACTGGCTGTCGCACCGCGTTCCCCGCTCGCCCTGTGAGGAATAACTGCCAGGCTAGAGGGAAGACATGACGCGCGTAGCGTTGCTCTTCGCGTTTCACGACGCTTTGTAGGAGTGCATACCGAGTATGAGTGTTTATTATGTGCCTGTTGATGCCATATTTGCGCGGGATTCACAATATGTGGTGTCCACGTATATGTTAAGAACTTAAGCTACCGCAAGGGTTAAATCATGATCATGGGCGTTAGTTGTCGGTACGGAGATGTGCCACTGGGCGTCAACGTGAGTGCATCCACATCAGGCGGTGCTACATCTGCCAAACAATAGACATTATACAAGCTCTGATATACCAATGCACTAAAGCAATCAGCTACTTCTGTGACGACACGTTTCACTTTCGTGTTATACCGATTCCTATGACAGAGGGATCAACCATCTTTTTTCAGCTCCTGATCGCTTGTCGATTCTACCCGCCACGGTGGTCTAGTGGTTATGACACTTGACTGCTGACCCGCAGGTCGCGGGATCGGATCCAGGCCGCGGCGGCCGCATTTTCGATGGAGGCCAAAATGCTATAGGCCCGTGTGCTTAGATTTATGTGCACGTTAAGGAACCCCAAGTGCTAGAAATTTCCGGAGCCCTCCACTACGGCGTCTCTCATAATCATATCGTGGTTTTTGGACGTTAAACCCCAGATATTATTAGATGCGAAGTATCTTATGGCGGAGCTCAATCCGGTGGTGGTGGTGGTGGTGGTGTGCGGCGTGACCACCCTTACTGCGCATGCGCATGCCCTCCTCCCCATTTCCCCCTCTCCACTTTCCCCCTCCCCTCCCCTTTCCACTCTTCCCCTGAAACGCGTGCTAGACAGGCCGAAATTCTCTCCTGCGCAACGCCGCGATGAGCACGAGCGTATGCGCGTTCCCTCCCCATCTCTCTCCTCTCCTACGCTGCCCCCCTCTCGCACGCCTATCGACCGCGTTCCCCGTTCGCCCTGTGAGAATTAACGGCCAGGCTAGAGGGAAGACAAGACGCGCGTAGCGTTCCTCTTCGCGTTCCACGACGCGAGGTAGGTAGCATGCACAACGAACGCCAACGGAACGCGATCGTGCAAGTGCTTCGGCTTCACATCGCCTCATGGTCCCCTTTAGCGGGAAATGGTGTAATTATTATTATTATTATTATTATTATTATTATTATTATTATTATTATTATTATTATTATTACTTGTCAAGTTTGTGCAAACGGTAAATCAGATGGGCCGTACGAATGTCGGCTGCACCACAAATTATCGCGATCAGTTCGTGCCATGTGCTGAGGACATTGTTTATTCTATTCCCTTGCCTTGCGGCCGCACATAAGTCGGCGAAACCGGCACATGCTTTAATAAGATATTGTTGGAGCATGACTACAATATGACAGTGCGAACTTCAGGACATCTTAGCGTGTGCTCTATGACTATTGCATGCTTCCTGTCACGCAGAGAACTTTATCACTTGACTGTGTCTTAGGCCCTTTAGCCTGCCTCACGCAACAGAGGCGTGCGATGAAATTTCTGTTTACATATTTACGTAGTATCGGTCAGCTAGACAAACTATAGTTGCACGTTGCATGCACACAATGAAAGAATCTAGCAGCGCACGTCTCCGCCCAAGAGCCGGAAAGCTCATTGTGAATTTTATTTATCTTTTTATCCTATTCTAAGATTTTTTATTTTTTTTGCTCCTCCCTCTTCCTGCCTTTCCATCCCCACTTCCCTTCTCCACGCAGAGTATATCAACTCAGCGATTTGCATACGCGGGCTAAATTCTCTGCCTTTCAATAAATAGTTCTCTTTCTCTCTCTATGACTCGTACTTTCGGTGATCCTATACTTGCACGCGGCGCAGAAGGTTCAAATGTATTTGCGACGAAACGCATGAAACCACGTAAATATTAGGTTACGTTTTAATTATTGCATCACATGCACATGCGAAGCTTGACGGTATGCTGAATGCACCAAGCAACATTGACCATAACACAAACAAGTGACGTCAGTCCAACTGTAACTCTATTTCCCGGTATTTGTTACAAAGCTTTTTCATGTTTGCGGGAACAAGTGTACGTCTGTGCCTGTTTAAGTTCAGGTACGTGTGCATGTGCGTGCGTGGTATCGGATTAAATTTAGCCTTGGCGTGGAATCTCCGTTGTAGCGCAATATTACGCGATCGGGTATGCAGTGATACAGCATACTTTCGTGAAACTAATCGGCCGCGATACGGATTGAAGTTTCCGTTGTCGCTCTGGCGTTTCAACTAGCACGGATAGTCAACTTACGTAAAACATCAGCGTAGCTATTCGATCCCCTGCCGAGCGCTCGAAGTCGTCCAACTGCAACAGAAACGAAACGTCAGTCGAAACAACAGGACAACCTGAAAGCGAGACAGCAAAAGATGTGAAGCCGGACTTACTGGTCACTGGGAGTAAACTAAAGAAAACATATCTGTAATTGTTGGGATCAAAATTTGGACGTTCAAAATTTGGGGATTCATTCCAGCTTTATACTAGATGTTTTGGATAAACTGGAGCCCAAAATATGGCTTCTAAAGTATGCGTCTCGGAGACACGAGGCATTCCCGTAGACAAATTTAGTACGAAGTTACACCGGCCCGCTCTCTACACTTGCGTGCGCGCTCTAAAAGATAACTGCCAAGATTAGCTGCAATTGCCACTTAGTTGTACATTGTCTGGACGTCCAATAGCGTAAAGGGACAGATTACACGGGAACACACTACAACACAAGCACAACACGTCAACGCACAACAACATGCAGATTACATGTAAACACAGCACAAAGCGCTCTGTGTTGCTGTGCGTTAACGTATAATCCGCCCCTGTACGTTACAGCGCGATTCGAGCCCATAATTTTCATGCCCCAAGAGAAAGAAGTTCGATCGCTTCGCCTTGACAAGTGGTTACGGTGTTCGACTCCTGACCCGAAGGTCGCGGGATCGAATCCCGGCCGCGGCGGCCGCATTTCGATGGAGGCGAAATGCTAGGGACCCATGCACTTAGATTTAGACCCGTGCACTTAGAATTTCCGGAGCCTTCCGCTTCGGCGTCCCTTACAATTATATCATGGTTTGGGACGTAAAACACGAACAATTATTATTTATTCGCCTTGACAAGCAGGAGTGACCTTTAACGTAGCCAGCTGCCACATCCGTACGCATTTTCACGTTGTTGTTCAGTTAGCAAAGGATGTATTTATTTCTGTACTTGCCAGTAAATTGCTGTCTTGCTACCGAACATGCGTCAGCATTTCATTCGCGCTTGTAAACCACAGTTGCAGCGCTGACGACACCCAAGGCTCGATAGGCCGCTGCAGTCTTTGACTTTGGGAACCCCTTTTTCGAACCCATTAATGCTATGTAAACGTCAATAAACCCAAACTGAAACTGAACCTGAAAATTCAAAACATGATGCAAGCCCAGCGGGCGATAGAGATAACGCACGTTCGGTGCCCGGCTGCACAGTCCCTATCCTGTCTGTTCCAGAGCCGTCAAGCCCTACTACGCGGCGAGACAGGCCTCAGACTACCGCTGAATAAGCGCGGTCATTCAGTGCCACCCAGTCACCCCAGCCTAGTTTGAACAATCTTATTGTTTGCAAAGAGCCGCAGACTTTTTAATGGTCTCTCACCTTTCGATTTGGGTCGGCGTAAATATCGGCGAGGAAGTCGTGATGCGCGATGTACTGGCCTCCTACGCCATAATTAGCAAGCTGTGAGGTAGCCACGAGGGATGGAAAAGAAAAACAGATGAGAAAAAAACACTCCCGACATATTTTGCAGATTAAGAACAGGCACCTCGGGATCGAAAATGATTTTTATATATTTGGAATGATAGAAAGAGAACCTCGGCCCATGAATGCAGGGCTTGCTGATGCTTGTGTCATGAATATTTCGAATCCTTCTCTTAGACATGCTGCTATATGTGCTAGTGACCTCCTGCATGCAACATAAACATGGCGTACACTAGTGCGAATAAGTGGACACACATAGGTTATGTATGTGTACTGCATCAGTGTACAACATGCGCTCTTACGACATAACACTGTCAAGAACTACACACATAATACAACAAAAACAGCGCTACCACTTAACCCTTTCAGGCACAATCTGTGAAGAACTGTAAGTGCGTCAAACTTACACTGCAATATTGCAAGGCCCTCGATATTCCATTAAAACAAAAATGTTGTCATAAAACGTTGATTTATGCGTTTTGTACCAATTAATCTTAATGAAATTGTAAATAAATCTCTTTATTCTGAAGTCACTCATGTTCTGTTTTTGTATAAAGAGGTATGAGATGTTAGGCTAGAAATATTGCGCGGATTCGTTTTCGGTTATGTTCATTTCGGGCAAAAAAAAATTACACTTTTGACGTTGCTCGTGGAAAGGGGCCCGTCGAACGGCTCGGTCGAACATGGTATGGTCCTTCAGAAAAGTGATCATATGCAAAAGTACAATGGGAAATGAAGTTAAAGGAAAACACATTACACATGAGGTCCATTTCGTCCAAACTTCATTTTATTTTGCTCTTTCTTGGCGACTTGTCGATGCAAGTAACAAAAACAAGTGCTGTGCACAGTTGTGTACAAAACGTCTCAAAGGGTTAACATTCCATGCTCTGAAAGATATATGTGGCTTCGTAAGTAGCAGCAGTTGATGCAGTTCTCCACAACAGTCTATTTCAAAGCGGCTGCTCCTCTGGGCACTATGTATTACGTTGAAGTGTTGCTTACAAGGGGCCAGTTAAGCGTATTCATATTTAATGCAGAATGATGCTTGGGGAGGTTAACATGAGAACTTACAAGGTCCTTTGGAATGAAGTAGTCAAGGCATTGGCGTATAATTATGGATTTTGCTGCTTCTCTACGTTCTTATTTGACTTATTGTACAGCTTCACTAAACTGTCCAACACAATTTTTTTCGGAATGCTTGCATCGGAGCAGAAATTGAAAAATATGGTGTCCTAAATGCTAGTCTTAAAAATCACGGGCCTCATCTGGGTGTCCGGAGCACCAAGAATGTTTTTATATGGTAGCGATACTTCATCTTCATCGCATATTTCTGGAGGTCCAGCAACCGGTGCTATAGAGCTAATTGCAACAATGAACCAGCAACTTCAAAGTGAAATCGTGAAAGGTATTGATAGGTGCTCACCTGGTAAAACTCCGCTTCTCCTTTAAGGTATTGTGTGCCTAGACCCAGCAAGGACTCGAGGAATCGATTTAACCTCGTTGCCACCGGTGCATCATGGTCGCCGAGCCATGCACTGCACAGCAGTTGGATATGTCGGTACTCTCGTAATACTGAGACTCTCTAGCATTTCGGCAAACAAAGCAAGACGTGTTATTGCGAACACCGTCAAATTTCGCAGTGCTTTAAACTTGCACCACGCTACAATTTTCCAGCTAGTGAGCCAGCGAGTCATGCCGAGGCTGCTTGGTTGACAGCCTTGGCGTTACTGTGAACCAAGAGTAAATGGTAATGCGGTTAATTTTTCTTTTGTTATTTTCCTCCTTTCTTCCTTCCTTGAAAATATGGCGGAATTTGCTCATCTTCAGAACAGCACCCCAGCAAGTACAAATACGAAAGGACGTCGCAGCGTTATCCGATGGTGGTGCTGGTGGCGATGATGTTGCCACAGGGCGGGATTAGCCTGGCACACCTGAACGACTCTTCCCATGTAGTATGTCTTACCATACATCACTCAAAGTTATCTCTCGCAGAAAACGTAAAAGTACAGTAGCCACTTCCTTGCGAATCATCCGCACACCTGCTGTTAAGACGCAATATCTTCACAGCATCCGTGGGGAAACCCTCTTTTCTTCAGATTTTCCATTAGTCTCTATCTTTCGGAGCAAAAGCGCTTACAGGACCAGATATAGTAATGTATATCCCCAACTGCATTGCACTCAGTGCGCAACGAAGAATGAGCGCCCCTTACTCTAAACAACAACGCAGGAGTGTGTGCCGATCGTTTTCTTATTCCATAAAGCAGGGTTGACCGGCGCGACTAAAATCCTCTTGTGACACAGGATTGATAGGGCGAATTCCATAAAGAGCGAAAATGGCATCGACTTGTCTCTTTTAGTAGTTGCTGATTCACGGGAGCCCTAACTGTCGGTTGTCTTGAAAGTGTTTCCTTGGCTAGGCCATCTGTTCTTTCGTTACCGCTGACACCAACATGTGAAGGTATGCATTGGAGTGTTATCTTGATGCCTTTTTGGTAGCGTCTTTCAGTGATACTAGCGACACGAAATAATCAGTACTGAGTAGAAAGTTCGTCATTCGATCTCTGTACTCAGTAATGATTCTTCCGAGTGTAGTCCAGCGCTTTAAGTAAGGGAGGGCGCATTTTTCGCCTCATTCTGCCATAACGGAACCACTGGTCTGATGTTAGGTGATAGTTGTCAGTCTGGTGGCATGCATTGTGATCAAGTCCTCACTTCGGTGCCCGTAATGGTGACACCAGTTGGAAAGATGCCGCCTCACCAAGTGTGCAACGCATTTACAGTGCCTATACAATATATATCAAACCCTTTGAAGCCGCAGTAGGGAAATCTCCTACAATAACTCAGAAAGGCAAATTTGCGGACGATAACTTTAAGACTGATTTTTTCCCGTCACTGTAAAAAATGATCTTACGCTTTGACGAGAAATCTCCGTGTAAGATCCGAGATTCACAACACATACACTAAAGAATGCAGCGTGAAATCATAATGGAAATGTCCTATCAGTGCGCTGGAATATTTGTGAGACCAACGGCCAATGGATTGAAAATGTATACGTCGGCCAATGAATGGTCATAAAGGTAAACGGCTCAGGCAAATTGAACATATCTCCTCATGTTAACACGTCATTTGCAGACACGCATTGAGCATGCCATAAGACTATTTATATGCAACGTCCTGGCGCAGGCGCAAGCGCGGAATGGGCTTTGTCTTGCAGTCCTCGAATTGAGTGTGACGCTGTTGTATGCCATAAGAGCCATCAAAGTTCTGTAGACCTTCTCCCCTGTGCAGAGCAGCAGGGCTGTGTGTGTGTGTGTGTGTGTGTGTGTGTGTGTGTGTGTGTGTGTGTGTGTGTTTGCGTGGGCGAGAAAGAGAGAGAGAGCGACAGAAGCGTCTCGATCTTTGTTTGTGATTCTTTTTGTCCTAGCCCCAGAGAGAGCTAAACGAATGACGGGGATGCGTTGACACAGGCAGTTATTACTATCACTACAGCAGGTGACGCCGTCTTACGTTGAGCTGGTCCGGATCAGGGATGTCTCCATTCCGTGCTCTCCGTAATGGGTAGACCGGAAGAGCTGGAAAAGTAGATACGATGATCACTGATCCCGAAACGTATTTGTAACACGGTGGCTTTTCTAAACGGACACGATATATAAACAAATATGACGATGTTGCCACGAGAGTCGCTAGGCAACGCGCGGTGACGTCATCGTGACGCGCAGTTTTTTTTTTGTTCGTGTTGGACAGATTACGCCCGACTTCAGCTCCACTGTTAAAATATTTCTCAAATTTCTGTATGGCTTGCTTTAGTGTAGGTCGAATGAGACATTTGTTGCTAAGTGAACGAATGCCATTTGCCTTGAGTGCTTACAATTTAAGCGCTAGTACAGACAGAGTCGTATCTCACCCGAGGTTTGGCGTACGCGAGCAGATCGTTTATGTCACGGTCCCCGATGATGTCGTGGAAGGTGATGATGTACGGCTTCAGGTTGGCCTCCTCGATCTTCACGGGCTGAAGCCGCAAAAAGCCGTCTCTGCCGTAGTAGTAGCGGCATCGAAGCTGGCTGTCCATCTTTGGCGTCTGCCGGTGGCCACGAAAACACATAACAAATTAAATAATTAATTAGTTGACATGTATAATATCGGCAACATGGGCCGCTTCCTTTTCTGCGATAGAATCTCATGACAGCAGGGACAAAGGAGGTGATATGCAACATGATATTTAAAAAGAATTAAGAGTTCATTGCGCTCCACTGGGCAACAATATCTTGAAATGTGTACAAGCTTTATGGTTCTGGCTAAAAAAAAAAACTTATCACAATTCGGTTTCAGTTTTCGCCAATACTAAAATTTACCGTTTTCTGCCCGTGAAATGACCAAAAATGCAGTATAAAAAGAACACATTACTAGTTTGAAGTGTTGTGTTGTTGCTCTTTAGTTTTTGTCCCTCTAAATAACTACCCAACTCATGTTTGTTCATAATCATCATCAGGATGATGTCTCAGATCCACTGTGAAACGGAGTGCGTCATGCGAGCATTGGCGTATGGGCTGCAATACGGAGCACAGCAGAGGATCTTGAGATGCTAACGACCGCTCAGTGATCGATGGTAGAGTGTACGACAGCCTTGAAGAAGGCTAGAGCACTGTGGAGACGTTGGCTTCAGCGACACCCCGTGCTCAAGAATTTTTCATCTCTTCATACTTCCGTCTTCCATTGAACATCTACCTTATTGAGACAGAGCCAGGCGTCGAGTTAAAGTGGGTGAGCAATGTGGGCAAAGTAACGTAAGAAAAAATGACGCAATTAATCTTCTAAGCTGGTGGCAGTCTCTGATAGCTTCACCTCATTTAACTTCGATAAATGGGGCATTAGTACAATGTCGTAATCCGTAACACAGAATACCGATAGATGACCTAATTGTGGGGCGCAGGAGAGGAAACGTAGTCGAAGACAGCAGCGTATTATATGGTTCGATAAGATTGCAAAATTTGCGGGCATAGAAGGCGGTAGGCATATGCAAGACGGAAGTCCCAAGATGCAAGACCTTCGTAAATTAGTTCCATAAAGCAGATATTCAGCTGCGAATAACTTCTGTACAAGCACTACGCAAACATTGCAATAAAAGTTGTACACATGATAAATAAATGTACGATGTTACCTCTTTGTTTCGTTTTTTTTCATTTCTCTGACTACTTCATGTAAAATTGCATTAATCTTGATTTTTTTTTTTAATATTCTGATTTTGTGTGCGTCGCTGCCTGCATTGTAGAGGTGGCTGCGGGCCTCTGCCGAATTGCTTGTTTCTCAAGCGACTTTTACCCGCAGTCTTCTCAATCACCGATGGAAATAAACTTATTATTATTATTATTATTATTATTATTATTATTATTATTATTATTATTATTATTATTATTATTATTATTATTATTATTATTATTATTATTATTATTATCACTCTACCGCTCGCAGAATACAAAGTCTCTATAATTGTTTTTTTATCCGAGCTTTGCAGTGTCGTGACATAGTATGGCACAAAGTAGAAGTCTTCCCTTCTCCGTCCTTCTGCATAGTTGTATATATGCAATCTAATTTTTCATTCCCCTTCAATAGTTATCATGTTGTTTTATTTTCCTCCTCCCCTTTTGTGTTCATTTCTCTTTGTCTACGCGTTTTTGCTCTTGTTATTTTTGAGGAATGTCTGTTTTGTATTGTTTATATTTATTGTTTTATTTTTGCATGCGCCTGCACAAAGACCTTCCAGTTGTTCCTGGGCACGTTAAATAAATGATTGATTGATTGATTGATTGATTGATTATTAGTAGGAAGCAACTCAATATCGCTAAGAGTTGTCGTTATCTTGCGCAAAATGATTATGCCGATGATGGCAGTTGTGGTGAATATGACTGGACAAAGTTTTTAAACAAAAGATCTTTCCAGCAATGGCTATCGTGCCTCGGCCAAAGCAGTCACTGTCGTACTCTTTTGCCAATGCAGAAGGTTAATTATAATTAGCTTATATATCGGGCAAGACTTGCTTACCCTTAGCTGTTCTCCGCGGCAGAGGCGCTTGTAGTTCTGTGTCTCCTGGGCGAAGGTGAGCTGCTCCTCGAACAACTTGGTTTGGAACTGGAGCGGTTGCTTATTCCGTTCGCGCACGGGCACACCGTACGTCTGCCAGTGTTGTCCTGTAGAAGAACACGGAACAAGAATAGGAAAGGCGAGGTTCACCGATTAATTCCAAAATGCACGCGCACGTGAAATTACCATACGTTTTGGTTATTCAGTAAGTTAAAACACTATGGCATGATATGTTCAACTCTTCGATCAGTTTTGCTTTTAATAAAATGTCAAGGACCTCGGTACTATGAAAACAAAGTACCTGCAAACCCTGAAGTGCCCTAAGTAATATACTGTAATAGCTTTCCGCGAATTAAAGCTTTGTGTTTCATATTGGAATCTGTATGTGTATCTATATGTCTCGTGCCGTCATGACATGGACGGTGGTTGCGAGGTGCGATTCATTGTCACATTGAAGACAAACACCGTTAACGTTACTTCAGTACTGTGGGCTGTTTGCTTCCAAATCAGGTTCTCGTTATGAATGTCGTTAGAAGACTGCAGTGTACCCGTTGCGCTCGGATTTATATTAACGTAAAAGAATAATCGTTGATCAATATCAGCGGCCTTTAGTATACAAGCCGTGTAATCCAGATGCGCACCACGTGAGCGTGTTAGCACAATTGAGACCAGGATAGCGACATTCATGAAATTATAATAAGGAAAGGGGCACCATAAGGATGATAAGCTTGTGTCACAGAGGAGAAAACAATGGCACTGGACGTTATATCAGCGGCAAACAAATAAGGCAAAGAAGATGCGTGGCAGTAAGGCCCAAACGAATTGCTCACCGGCTTTTCCCATGGAGTCCAGTACGTCGTCGTGCTGTGTCATAAAGAGATAAAAAAGGTGCAAGAATGAAAAGAGTGAGTGATGGAACAATGTCAGCAACTGTACACCAGCTGTCGTCCCACCCTCAGGGAGCCATCAAGGTAGCGGAAACAGTATAAATGTAAGTACACAAGCGATGCGTGAGCCAGCAGAGCGTCTCGGGAGACCCACGGAATGAAGACGTCACCGAGTTAACAGATCGGAACCATTCTTTGATTCGGTGACAATAGCGCTGCCGAGACTTCTGAAAGCGCATGTGCTGCGTTCCGATTCGTTGACAACGGTTGCATGGTTCATGCAATGTTGAGCCCTTTCCGCAGGAGCATGAAATCAGCCACGCAGAAGGGTTCTGCAGTGTAGGCCTTCATTTAAACTGCGATTATGTCACCACAACTGTTTCATAACATTTTTGATTTTCATAGTCGAACGGAGGAAGTTCTCTAGCTTGTCCCATTCTCTCTTTAAAAAAAGCTGTAAAGTCCCCACCGGTAATGTTCTTATAATAGCAAGTTTAAATTAAAAAAAAATTACTTATGAAATAACGCTGTCGTGTTCTTTCAGAGTACGTGTGAACTTGTATGATTCTTTGGTAATGGTCGAACGGATAATTAGTACACCTTTATTCTGGGGACCATGAAATGCACCATGACGATGGACAAGTAGAAGTTTACGTCGAAACTGCAACTGCGTAAGCACACGTTCACGAAACATGTTGTGAGAACTGTGAATATCTATCTCGGAGGCTGTAATTACATGTCGCGCACTCTCATCCCGAAACGACAGTAGCGAAATTATTCGATAATGCGTAGCCGGATCCTCGAAAAATGACGTGCCGCATATTCTTTGTGTCGAGTCAACGTATGTATGCATACAATACCTTGATAGCAGAGCTTAAATTGCGGTACTAACACGTCATGTTTGCGATGAATAGCTGTTGATACTCTTTGTAAAGTGTGAGGAAACGGCACACCTTTTTGATGAGCAAGTCGAGGTACTTCGTGAGGTCCTCTGTGGGGACTGACGGTGGCTTCTCGTTTACCACCTTGTCTATGGCGCTCTCCACCCACTCCACGGACCGGTCGTAGAAGCCATTGTGCACCGCCACTTGGCCCATGAAGAAGCAGTCACGAGCTGCGAGGCAAATCACAGATGCCTTTACTCCAGTAATAATCTGTACTCTACTAAAGATTTCTGGTATGCCACTGCGTGTAGGGCGCAGGTGTGTTCCTGACCCAATTTTAGCAAAGCTAGGTATTATACATATCAACACAGTATGGTGTTAGGATAGTTGGTGCATATAGTTTATGAATGACGCGTGGCTCAAGCTGAAAATAGTGGGAGGGAATGGGAGGGGGCAGAAAGATCGCATATGGCAAAGGTGGTGTCCGCGAACAATTTCAGGTTAAGTACTCTTTCTGTCATATTTCATATTTGTTCCTGCGATTTTAACCTTGCGCCACATATCCTTATTAAATTATACAGATCACTTATACAGATCAAATCACACCGTGATTTTGCAAGAAAGGGATCATTTGAAAAATATGGAAGCGGACAATATGTCATTTCATGGAACTTTCGGCATGTGTTGCTGGCTTGCGCAAGACATGGCGCCGAATTCGCAAGGATCGCTGTTCGTAAGAGCTCTTTGCCAGTGGCTGGCCGTCCCCATGCAGCAAGCAAGGTGATCAGACAGGCTAACATCTCCAGCATATAATTACAGAACCTTCACAGAGCCATTATCTTTTTTTCTGGCACGTCCGCCATAGGACTAACTGGAGTGTCCTCTCGTGAACGATTCTAGCACTAGAACTTGCGCGTTCAGGTCCTGATATGCCATACGTTCTTGCAGAAAGAGAGCGAGAAAGCAAGAAAGAGACGAAGAGGTAACCAACATAAAAATCTAAGCGAGCTGGTGATGTGTGGTGAACCACAACGCAACTAATAAGACAGGAACAATAGAAAGAAGGACGAACAAGGCGCTGTTTGTTCTTTCTGTCATCGTGTCAAGAGTGTCACTTTGGCCAGATGCACCTCCGATTTTTGGCGCTGCTCTGGGACAAATGAATAAAGGTGTGGAGAGAGAGAGAGAAGGGTAGAGCACTAGTGGCGCGGACATTTCAAAGTGTACACCAAATCTACAAGCGTTCGTGGGAGCTGTCAACTTCGACTATTGTAGCATCTGCATTCGTTATTGTGTGCAGGTTTTTGTGACAGTCAACGCTTCATCTGCTACAGACGCACCAGTGAGCGGAATGCGGCCGGGCACCGTGCGGTTCCGCGGCCGTGACGTAATGGTCAGGTGACCGTTGACAAGGTTGTCCATGTCCAGGAGGTAGGTGTCTTGAAGGCGCGCAATCGAGACGGCGACGCCGTTGAAGTCCTCTTCCCAGGGCAGCAGTCTGTTGGCCCGCATTGCGGTTATGTTGTGCAGGGGATCTGGAGCCAAAAGAAAAGGAAGATAAACAAATACACGGCGTTAGCTGATCAGAAAAAAAACTTATGCAGTTGCACTCAAGTTGAAAGCTGTACGAAGTGCAAAGCAGTGATTCGCCTGTCCTTCAGCGACTAACTCAAGGAGCGTGTGTTGAGCGGATAGTTGGAAAGACATTATTAGGTGAACGTGAACTGCGCTTCGGACGAGACACCAGAGTATAAGTAGACTGGACGAACGCAGCCTGTCAGCGTCACTGAAGGGTCTGCGTTCCTTCAGCTACGCTCGTGTTCACGGGATAAACATGACGAACTTTACAAAATTATGAAACGTTGCATGTTTTTCTGCTTTTTGAGACAATGTTGGCACATGCAACGTCGAACTATACTTGAAATAAATATTAATCACACCATCTACTTTGAGGATAGTCGCATAAAACCGTTCATCTGTATTCAAAGGCAGGACTTTCCTCACCTGATGCGTGCAGCTCGTGTATCTGCGACTCGATGCCGCCCAGGTCAACGATCATCCTTTTCATGAGGTGGAAGGCGTGGACAGGGTGTTTCATGTAGTCAGACACCTCTGTAGGAGTGCGCAGTTCGTGGTAAGGCTGTCTCGTCTCGACAAAACTGCGTGCAAACCGTAGTTGCGTTTTTGGAGGAATCGAAGGAATCATCTTCATCATCATTTATTATCCCTTAAGGGCCCTGGGTTGGGCATTACATAAGTGTAGGGTAGCGAAATAATATCACATTAGAGGTCGTACTTCTATACAAATAAGAGCGACTGCTCTGAAAGGCATTGGTCCCAGGTTCGATTCCTGGAACAGGAGGTATTTTTCTTAAACTAGGAAGCGTTTCCTTACTGAGGAATCTGTACGGATTTCCTTGTGGTCTTGTACTACAAACGGGTGGTTGTCAATTTCCTCTTTCTAAACCCTTCCACCGTCCTGCGGGATTCCGCAGAACTCATTTGCAATACGGAGCAACTTGCAATCACGTCGACTTTGAATCGCTCTCCGCCTTTGCAGCGCCTCCCGGCGGCTCTCCTAAGCTCTGGGTGACGTCGACCGCTACGACGTATGGCGCACCTTTTTTGAACGATAACGCTTCTCATGCTGAACCAATGAAACCTTCGACACATTGCTGTGCTCACCTGAGGATGTTTGACTGTAGGGCTTTCAGGCGTTCCGCGTAGGCCAGAAGCATGAGCCTGACTTCTTGCTCGTGCTTCACCAGGTCCAAGAGATTCGAAACAGAGGAGTAGAAGTCCCGCTGGGGCTGTCCTCCATTGTGCAGTGGCAGCATCACTAAAACTCCGATGGCCAAAAGGGCACCCAAGGTCGGATGCCTACTGTAAGAAAACAGAAAGCAAGCGTGTGATTTACACTCTGAATTGGATGTTTGCGGAAGATGTGCAAACAATATTTGCTGCGCATTTTAATTCCAAGGTGTAAAGAGCTCGCGTAAATGGCAATATTGATGGCGCTCTTGTTGTTATTGGCAGTCACGGAAAACGGTCGCTCGTCTTTTAAAAATATAAGGATTGTTATGGAAGGATTTTGTACTCGGAAGACAGCATAGGCGTGAGCACAAGGGGGGGGGGGGAGGCGGAAGAAAAGATAGACAAAGTCAATACTAGTGCATGAAATACCGCTGCCAAACATGTTAGGCGAAAAAAGTAAGACGTATAAAACATGAAAATAATACATCAAGGACTAAAATAAAGTTGTTCATCCATCCATCCATCCATGGCGGGAACAAGATGTTTAACGACAATATGAAGCTTATACATTCCTTGTCGTTACAGAATAAATACATACTAACAGTGGGTACATGGGGTATTGCATTAAAATCATGCCGATATGAACTATGTTAACGCGTACATAAAACAGGTTATAATATCAATCTAGGTCAAACTGTTTCGCTTGAAAACATGGTATGCCAGTTTCAGTTGCTATCTATGTATGAAGGTAGGTTATTCCATTCAATTATTGTGTGTGGTACAAATGATTTAGCGTAAATGGATTGACGGCAAGTTATGCGTGCTGCTTTGTTACATATTGTAAAGAAGTCAGCGCAAACAAGACGGAACGCAAGAGAGGAAGGACACAGTATGAGCGCTGTCTAACAACTGAAGTTTTAATCGTGGTCACGGCGCGGGAAGGCTGCAGGGGGTGAAGCGAAGAAGTCATCAGTTTACTCAGCTAAAGCTATGTTTTTTTCACAAGACGCGTTTTGAAAGGGCGCCTTTTCAGAGTTGATAAAGCCCCTTAAGAGGACGCTGGCGCCATCTGCAAGAAAGTTCACCTACCGAACACAACGAGTACCAGCCTCCGAAATCGGCATACGGCGGCTGAAGGCCGCTGACCGCACGGTGTCGGCGCCTCTCGTCGCTGGCGCAAACCAGTTCGTGAACTTTGAGATATCCGACGATACGCACAATGAGCTCTAGACATCGCGGCCTCGAACTTGGAGCAGCATGGTGCTATTTACGTGCGGGCCGATTATCTTTCGCAGTTTCCGTAACGCCGTTACGAAGTGCCAATTAATATTTCCCTCGCATGAGGCGTTGAAAAGCTACTGCCAATGAGTTACGGCTATAAACAGGAACGCTTAAGAAAAAGTGTTCTCGGTATTCAAGCGATCCAACTGTGTCTTGTGGCGAGGTTGAAATCTGTGTACCTTGCACTAGCGGCGACCTTCAATTTGATGATGTTTACACTACGTTTGTGTAAAGACCGACAGTATACATTGTAGAGAGAAAACTGGAGGCTTACTGTGACTTCTGTGATATATAGTTAAATGTTGTTAGCTTTCGACGTGAGTTGTTCTCCAAAGTTGTCATCGCGGGTTCTTTCACATTTCCTCGTTAAGAGGTCAGCTGCTGCACTGAACACTCTTTCAATGCATGCATTGTAGCGAAGGGAAGTATTAAATGCGAAGGATTTCTTAGCGAACACAAGGCACTTTCAGCGTTTCTATCTATCTATCTATCTATCTATCTATCTATCTATCTATCTATCTATCTATCTATCTATCTATCTATCTATCTATCTATCTATCTATCTATCTATCTATCTATCTATCTATCTATCTATCTATCTCCCCGCCACGGTGGTCTAGTGGCTATGGCGCTCGGCTGCTGACCCGAAGGTCGCGGGATCGAATCCCGGCCGCGGCGGCTGCATTTTCGATGGAGGCGAAAATGTTTGAGGCCCGTGTACTTAGATTTGGGTGCACGTTAAAGAACCCCAGGTGGTCGAAATTTCCGCAGCCCTCCACTACGGCGTCTCTCATAATCATATGGTGGTTTTGGGACGTTAAACCCCAGATATTATTATTATATCTATCTATCTATCTATCTATCTATCTATCTATCTATCTATCTATCTATCTATCTATCTATCTATCTATCTATCTATCTATCTATCTATCTATCTAGCCGCCTACATCTGGGTGCTCTCGTGATCGCCACATAAGCTTGGTGTAGACCGAAATTGGCATCGGAGGGTAAGAAGGTTTGACGATTATGTCTTTCCGGTCATGACATGAATAACGTGAAAATCCTGTCGCGTACGTCCTCAGACCCTTTCCTCCAGACACGTGTGGCACATATCCGTATATCACGGGCCCGGTAAGCGGCTATGCGCCACATGTGATTCACAGTTTATATCTTCCCAGGAACAGCAAGAACGGAAATTGGTCATTTACATGTGAGAGCGTAAAAAAAAAAAAAAAAAAAAAACCGACATCGCACGTGTTGACCCGACGAATGCAAAGAATCAAAATCAGGATCCTAGCAGAAATCGAACCGAAACATTCTGCGTGGCAGTCGGGTATTCTACCACAGATCCACGCCACGTCTTGAAATTGCTTTGGAAAAATACCCTATGCAGGCGTAATGTCGGTGCAGCGTCAGTTGTGGTTGCAGTGCTGGCTATCTACTTTTATAACGAAGCAATAAACATTACATATGTACTCCTATGATACAACCGTAAGGCAGGGTTAACGTCAATTGTGGTTCCAGTGTAGGATTGGCTGCACTTTCACAGAAGTCTAATAAACATTACATTTGCATTCCTATGATTCAGCAAGCTATATTCAAGCGTTGCTCGTCCCCGGAGGAATACGCTAACGAAAGTTACGTGTGATATCCACCTCATCCCACCGTAAAGTGAACTTCGTTTCGATAATACTTTCGATATGTTTCGATACTTCGATAAGTGAGTGCTGATGTTACGTCAGGCCATAAGTTGCCCTTTAAACGCCAGTGTAGTCGAAGTGTCTGGCAGGGCCACGATGTGCACACAACTACTATGCTTACAAAAACACATCGATCCACCTCGTAACGCTTGACTCAAAGCCAAAAAAAAAAAAAAAGAAAAAACGCAGCAGAAACAACTACTCGCTGAACACTTCGCATTAAACCGATTCCCACAAGGCGTGGGATCTGCCGAATTTTTATAACGTAGGAGCTCCTTTGCCGACCAGCTCGTAGTTGCGGAGTGCTTCGATGCTGGCGTCCATGCTAGAGCCGATTTGTCCGGCGTGAGATGGAATAACTCTGATGGTTGAGAGAACGAGTACACAGAGAGAGAGAAAGAAAAAAAGAAAAAAAGAAAGAGAAAGAAAGAAATCCTTGGCGAAAAAGATTTCTTGACGAGGCGGGATTCGAACCCGCGTAAACGCGATCCGAAGGCGAGAATCGTAACCGCTCGGCTATCCAGGCGCACTAGCAGAGAATGACATAGCCTTGTATAGTATAGTATCCCAAGGGGGGGGGGGGAGAAGTGAGGGTGAGGAGGAGGGAAAGAAGGACAGGAGAGAGTAAAGTATAGCATAGAAAGAAAGAAATAGAGAGAAAGAAAGGGATGGAAAACAGAGAAAGAAAGACAGAGAGATAATCAAAGAAAGAGAGGGAAATATATAGACGGTTTCGCTGTTTGTAAACAAACTGGCCTGCGCCGAACGGCCTGCCCAGGAAGACTTCCGCTGCGCCACTTCCGGTAATACTTTTGCAACGGTCCCAGCGGTGTTTGCTTGGTGGGTTTGAGTTTGTGCTCTGTTATTTCTGGTGCATTCCTTCAGATGTGTTTGGAGTGATGTCTAGGGAGTATATGAAGGGGTTCAACAACGTCGCACGGGCGAGGTACAAGCAGAAACTGCAGTGGAGAGGAGAAGAGTTGCCTGATACGCTGCATAGGGAAGTTGTGCAATTCAGCCAATTCAGCTTTTCTACCGGAGCTAGAAACCTGTGTCCTGTCACATCCGCGGTCATTTATGTATTTTGGTCTAGGCACACAAGGTCGCGATAAAGTTATTGTTGCGCTTGTGTCACACCGGGCACTTTTGATAGAGATTGGAATCGATCGTGATCCAAAGTGTTCGGTATGACTGAGAAAATATAAAACGTACTCATTATGTGATGACGACAGGTGAGGCTGAGTCATGCGAACTACTATGGTTTACTTACGAGTACGGTATTCATGTATTAAGCTTTCAACTTGACCCGCCTACAGGTATACAGTCCACACTCCAACCGAAAGATAAGAATTAGCTAGAGTGCAACGATGTCCATATGCGGCAACACGACAGTCGATGATTCATTTGCTCGCACCGATGCGAACCCACTCGCGGGCGTCGCTCTCATAAGAAGCATATGCGGCGGTTTCATTGCAATTGGCAACAAAACGTGGGCACCGCGACGTGTGGCGATTCATGTCGAGCACAGCTGCTTTGGTGTCCCGATTGTTGATCGAACAGTACACATCACTGATGAGGCTCCAACTTTACGGTGAATTTTCGGTGTTAGCCAGCTTTCACATTTTGCTATCCACTTCAGGCGTCAGTGCAGTTATCTGTCATGGGTGGCAGACGACGGCGTCCGACGTGCTCCTTGTAATTGGGGACCTTCGACTAACGTCTGCGCATTGTCTGAGTATGCATTGAACTTTACTTGCCTTTGATGAAGTGGGAAGAACAAAGCTACGCGCTCTTTGTGGGAATTCAGTTTTTGTCGCCTGATCTCTGCAATCCAGGCGCTCTTTCTGCCTTCATCTGTCGGGAAAGAGAACGTTTTGTCTTGCGATAGCAAGTTAGTTGCGGATCGCAAACTGCATCCTGGCACTACACATCAGTGCCCGAGTTGCGAGCGCTTCATCGGAATAATTTTATCCGGAGAAAACATCGAAACACAAGCAGCCACGGCCTGCAACGCAGCTAAAACCACGCTAAAACAAGGTAAACAGGAAGTTTTCTAGGGAGCGTTTCCGGTGAACGCACAATGTTGCCAGAGAGCGGTAAGCGCTCGCGAAACCATCTATAGACAGAAAGAGAAAGGGGTACGAAGAAAGAAGCGGAAAATAGAGAGAGAGAGAGAAAAAAAGAAAGGAAAGAAGAAATTAAGGCAGCTAAGCACTAGGGGTGCCAAGCCTGAAGGAAGTGCGGAGTTGGGCAGCCTTCTTTGTTTCTCTTCGGTTTTCTCTTTCTTTCTTCCTCTCTTTTCTCTTTTTCCGTTTTTCCTCTCTTTTTTCTCTCTTTATTTCTATTTATTTCTTCCTCTTCATCTATTTCTTTCTCTTCCTTGCTCTTTCTATTTTTCTTCCTGTTTTATCCCTTTCTTTCTCTCTCTTTCTATTTTTCGCCTGCTTCCTCTTTCTTTCTATTTTTATATGTGGTTTTTTCGGCGTTACGCCAAGCAACGGCACCATACTACAGCCCGGCCCAGGTGAAAATGTGCAACTGGGAATCCAACTGGTTTCAACTGGTGTTAACTGGGATCAAATGGTCCCAGTTGCGGGCCAACTGGCCCCAGTTGGAAACCAACTGGTCCCAGTTGACTCCAGTTGCAAGTGGTTCCAGTTAGCAGCTGGTCCCAGTTACAACTCAACTGGTTCCAGTTGATTCCAGTTGCAACTGGTTCCAGTTAGCAGCTGGTCCCAGTTAAACTCAACTGGCCACCAACGGGAACCATGACCAGTTGAACTGGAAGCAGCTGGTCCCATTTGGAAACCATATCCAGTTATTTGGAAGCAAATGGTCCCAATTGTGCGCTAACTCGAAGTGCGACCAGTTATTCTGGTTGTACGATTCTTCACAGTGAACGAAAAAAAAATGAACTCGAATGTATACGACGTAGCATTGCTGGACTTGAGCGAATGGGTTTTATCCAAGAGTTTTTTGTGTCATACAGAAGGGTACCTGATCACTGGCCTAGTATTGTAAGGGGCCGTTATGAACACAGATGATAGGACGATGAGAGAATAAGAAAATAGCGTCTCATGGTTTGCGAATGAATTATCTTTTCTTGTTTAGACGTCATCCTCCTCTTCGCGTTGTTTTAACCCCATTACAATAATATAAACAGTTTTACCTGACCTGATATGTATTTTTAATCGTATGTTATCGTCGATTATTCCGTTGCGCAAATGCGCAACACAGTGCACTCAAACGTTCACTTGCTTTAGCATCAGTACTGCTGTCATCAGCTGTTGTCAATCTTTTTACGCCCATCGCGGAAACCCGCAGGCGAAGCGGGCCCGATTGACGTCGGGGTGTTAAAGGGGTCATGAACCACTTTTCCAAGTAATGATCTAATGACCTTAGTATTGGAGTTTACTGCCTCCCGAATCGATTGCCGCAAAAATTTCTCGAATCCGTCAAGAATCTGCGGAGTTACGGGGGTTTGGCGCACGCTCTCAGCGCTTTCTCCCTTTTCTCGTGCCGACGAGCGCACTGGAAGCTAGACAGGGAGGGATGAAACGGGGGTAAGAAGTTACGTCAACGCGCGTCATGAAACGCGATCGCTCTCCCGCTGTGATTCGCATGCGCGAGTGCGGCTACCGTCTAAAGTTAGCAGACTGAGCAGTGCGGCGTGGGCAAGTGGCGGCACCCGATGGCAAGAAGCGCATCTCATCCGGCTATCGGCCAATAAGCATGCTATGTCTCCGCGACGTACACATGCAGACGCCCCGCCCACCGACGAGAGTGAGAACCGGCCTCTGTTTGAAAAGAGGGCGCCTGAGGAAACGGCAACTTCGCGCTCCGCTTGTGGCCTTTACGCGGCGCGCACGACTGTAATATTTTGCAGAGCAGTTCATAGCCGTGTCAGCTTTCCGCAGGTTGTGTTTTTTCACCAAGCCCAAGGGGTGCTTCATGACCCCTTTAATATTGCCGTTGTCTCACTGAGAGCATGCCTGCTCGATTGGCTTGTGTGCAGCACAGCGGTTATTTCCGTACGTACGACAAAGAAAAATCGAGCAGAGCCGAGAGCTACCACTTGCGAGACTGCCGCCGACATGCTGCTACGATGCTGCAATGACAAACGCACGCCACACTCTCTGCTCTCTCCCCAACTGCCTCGACAGCCGTCACATCAGTTTCGTATCTCATACGCTCAAACAAATGAAGCATTAAAGTAATGAAACATAAAGATTACACATAAAATATACTGAAAAGAATTATTTCATGCCAATTCCGCACTATTTAGTGGAAGAAAGAAGCTCGATAATAAAGGCAGAAAATTTAGAAACACAGCCATGCTAGTTTCGTACACCACATGTGTACGAGGACTAGCTGCCGAGTGGTGGAAGTGTTCTGTGGTGGTGCTCCGTGGAAGCCGTGCTTAGTTGTGCTGTTTTTCAAAAGGAACGTGCAGTCATGGCGTGCGTAATTTAGATTTTGTCGAATTAGTTTTCGACAGTTTCATCTCAGGAAGTCTTTATGGGTGAACGCCGGACAAGTGTTTTTTTCCTGTGACAACACGGATATGTGGATCCATTGTGTGCGGAATGCTGTGCAAGCCTGCGCCTTGTCGGCGATGCAGCCGTTTGAAGGTAACTATATATCACTTATGCTTCGAGTGCTAGTTGTTCAATATCCTAGAGAACATCTAGATATAATGCAATGCAAAGTGTTTTGAGTGCTCAGACGATGAAACGCCGCATTGTAAACAAGTTCTTTCGGCACTGCTCTGTAATATGTTTGCTTAGGGGTTTGTGCGGAGTGCTTGCTAATTTTCTGCCATTTGTTTTGGAGCATCACAGAAAACGAGTGCCGTGCAATAGTATTTTGAACGGCATGCTAAATAACTATAAAGTATACTCGTGCGAATTTGTAGCTCCGTCCGCGGCTTTTAAAGAAAGTGCAAAGCGCGGCCCGTATTTTGCACTGCAAATGGATATTCCCGAACCTGGTGCATCTGCAGGTACATACATTCGTGTGGAAACAAAGATGCTTTTGATCGCCTTACTGCCCGTAGTTCTTATGTTTTTGCCGCTGAGGTAATTGACTTTTAAAAAAATAGGATTACATCCGGCATGATCTCTGGAATAGCGTTCGTAGTGTGAATTTTTAGAAGGCTGGTCTGCTGTGTATATTAAATTGATATGGCTATTCTGAGACATGCATGTAACATATGTCACCTCTTATTTTGCAGCAACGCTCTCCCATTGGTCACGGGTACGTGAATCTCACGGAAAAAATTCAGGATTGCCGCCAAACACTAAAAAATTTGAGTGCTGTGTAATGTTTGTAAAATAAACATTTGATGAGTATCCAAGGTTGTTTTTTTTATCTTGCACTGGAGCCCGAGGTATTAAATAGCCACATCAGGTTTATTTTTTAATGGGACCAGCTTCAGACAGTAGTTCCTAATGGGACACCATTTGCAACGGGCAACTGCCACTGGCCCCCGCTGGGACCCACTGCCAACTGGTCCCAATTGAAACTGGAAATAACGTGGACAGATCAAGTGATTCATGGCAGGATTCCCAGTGGGGACCAGTTGTCAGTGGGTGCCAACTGGGACCAGGCAAGTGGATTATGGTCAAATTCCCAGTTGGGACCAGTTGCCAGTGGGTCCCAGTTGGGAATTCGGTCCCAGTGGGTCCCAACTGGGGAATTTGACCATAAACCAGTTGAACTGGTCCCAGTTGGGGCCAGTTGTTTCCAGT
>NC_051185.1:56730774-56819055 GCF_013339695.2 Rhipicephalus sanguineus
AACAATATCAGCAACTGTACACCAGCTGTCGTCCCACCCCAGGGAGCCATCAAGGTAGCGGAAACGTATAAATGTAGTAACAAGCAATGCTTGAGCCAGCAGAGCGTCTCGGGAGACCACGGAATGAAGACGTCACCGAGTTAACAGATCGGAACCCTTCTTTGATTCGGTGACAATAGCGCTGCCGAGAGACTTCTGAAGCGCATGTGCTGCGTCCGATTCGTTGACAACGGTGCATGGTTCATGCAATGTTGAGCCCTTTCCGCAGGAGCATGAAATCAGCCACGCAGAAGGGTTCTGCAGTGTAGGCCTTCATTTAAACTGCGATATGTCACCACAACTCTGTTTCATAACAATTTGATTTTCATAGTCGAACGGGGGAAGTTCTCTAGCTTGTCCCATCCTCTCTTAACCCTTTCAGCCCTGGATTTTTTATTTTGGTCGGGGACTTTGTTTGTGCTTGTTTTCATAATAGTTATGACCTCAGAAGACCACAAACGAAAAATTGAGCCAGTGGTGCAAGTAATAATGGATTTACAGACATGACATCAGATTAGGTCATCAGGGCTCAGCGGTCGTGAAATGAGAAAAATGACATCTTTTTTCCTGCTATTCACTAGAGTACACAAAATGTGAACCACGTCTCATTTTTCATTGTGCTCCTCATTGAAACAGCTTGGGTACGTCGACCCGAAAATCGCGCTTAGCCGCCTCAGCTGACCCGCCTCGGCGTCACCCATGACTTCTGTCAAGTTTCTTCTTCTTTGTGGCTCCCAGCTCCACAAGCATGTCACCATTTTGGTGTCAGTCGCAGTGGGGATCATTGAAGAAGTACTTCCCCAAGAATGGGCAGTTTTGGTTTCATTTCCGAGGCGCTAGGGAAATGTTAGGTGATGGTGTCAATTGACACCGCCAGGGCCGAAAGGGTTAAAAAAAGCTGTAAAGTCCCCACCGGTAATGTTCTTATAATAGCAAGTTTAAATTAAAAAATTACTTATGAAATAACGCTGTCGTGTTCTTTCAGAGTACGTGCGATCTTGTATGATTCTTTGGTAACGGTCGAACGGATAATTAGTACACTTTTATTCTGGGGACCATGAAATGCACCATGACGATGGACAAGTAGAAGTTTACGTCGAAACTGCAACTGCGTAAGCACACGTTCACGAAACATGTTGTGAGAACTGTGAATATCTATCTCGGGGGCTGTAATTACATGTCGCGCACTCTCATCCCGAAACGACAGTAGCGAAAACATTATTCGATAATGCGTAGCCGGATCCTCGAAAAATGACGTGCCGCATATTCTTTGTGTCGAGTCAACGTATGTATGCATACAATACCTTGATAGCAGAGCTTAAATTGCGGTACTAACACGTCATGTTTGCGATGAATAGCTGTTGATACTCTTTGTAAAGTGTGAGGAAACGGCACACCTTTTTGATGAGCAAGTCGAGGTACTTCGTGAGGTCCTCTGTGGGGACTGACGGTGGCTTCTCGTTTACCACCTTGTCTATGGCGCTCTCCACCCACTCCACGGACCGGTCGTAGAAGCCGTTGTGCACCGCCACTTGGCCCATGAAGAAGCAGTCACGAGCTGCGAGGCAAATCACAGATGCCTTTACTCCAGTAATAATCTGTATTCTACTAAAGATTTCTGATATGCCACTGCGTGTAGGGCGCAGGTGTGTTCCTGGCCCAATTTTAGTAAAGCTAGGTATCATACATATCAACGGAGTATGGTGTTAGGTTAGTTGGTGCATATAGTTTATGAATGACGCGTGGCTCAAGCTGAAAATAGTGGGAGGGAATGGGAGGGGCAGAAAGAGCGCACATGGCAAAGGTAGTGTCCGCGAACAATTTCAGGTTAGGTACTCTTTCTGTCATATTTCATATTTGTTCCTGCGATTTTAACCTTGCGCCACATATCCTTATTAAATTATACAGATCACTTCTGCGTCGTCCCTTGATTTTGCAAGAAAGGAATCATTTGAAAAATATGGAAGTGGACAATATGTCATTTCATGGAACTTTCGGCATGTGTTGCTGGCTTGTGCAAAACGTGGCGCCGAATTCGCAAGCATCGCTGTTCGTAAGAGCTCGTTGCCAGTGGCTGGCCGTCTTCATGCAGGAACCAAACTGATCAGCCAAGGCAACATCTCCACCATATAATTACAGCCTTTATCTTTTTATAACATGTCCACCACCGGATTGGCTGGAGTTTCCTCTTGTGAGCAACTCTAGCACTAGAACTTGTGAGTTCAGATCCTGATAGGCCATACTTTCTTGCAGAAAGAAAGACAGAGCAAGAAAGAGACGGGGAGGTAAGCAACATACAAGTTTAAGCGAGTTGGTGATGTGTGGTGAACGACAACGCAACTAATAAGACAATAAGACAGGAACAATACAACAAGGACGGACAAGGCGCTGTTCGTTCTTTTTTCTATCACCCCTGTCTTAGTAGTGCCGCTTTGGCTTAGCCAGATGCATCTCCGGTTTTCGGCGCTGCACTGGGACAAACTAATAAAGGTGTGGAGAGAGAGAGAGTGAGAGAAGGGTAGAGCACTAGTGGCGCGGACATTTGAAAGTGAACACCATGTCTACAAGCATTCTTGAGAGACGTCAACCTCAACTATTGTAGCAGCTGCATTCGCTATTGTGTGCAGGTTTTTGTGACAGTCAATGCTTCATCGGCTGCGGACTCACCAGTGAGTGGGATGCGGCCGGGCACCGTGCGGTTCCGCGGCCGTGACGTAATGGTCAGGTGGACCGTTGACGAGGTTGTCCATGTCCAGGAGGTAGGTGTCTTGAAGGCGTGCGATCGAGACGGCGACGCCATTGAAATCCTCTTCCCAGGGCAGCAGTCTGTTGGCGCGCATTGCGGTTATGTTGTGCAGGGGATCTGGGGCCGAAAGGAAAGGAGAGCGAAACAAATACAAGGTGTTAATTGATCAGAAAATGAGAAGTGGCTGCATAAATTCGTGATGTGTTGGACAGTGTTGTCGGTATCATTGATAATCCATGTGCCTGGATTATCAATGAAGTCTGCTAAGAACACGATGGGCTGTAAAGAATCACGCGACAGCAGAAGCGTTATCCTTAAAAGTAAGCTATAGTTAGATATGTGTCAAGCAGTCGTAACACAGTGAGCTCGCTGTGCTGTAAACATGATTTTTTGGCTTTCTTTTCAGGAGCATACACTCGCACACAAACAAGTCAAAGCTCCTACGAGGGGTCGCACCGATGAAATGAATGGAAACAGGTCATTGGTTTTTCTATAAGATAAACATGACGAACCTAATAAAATTATGCAACATTGCACGTTTTCCTGCCTTTTTAGACAATGCTGGCACATGCAACGTCGAACTACAGTGCGATTAAATATTAATTACACCATCCACTCTGAGGAGAGTCGTATAAAAATGTTCATCGGTATTCAAGAGCAGGACTTTCCTCACCTGATGCGTGCAGCTCGTGTATCTGCGACTCGATGGCGCCCAGGTCAACGATCATCCTTTTCATGAGGTGGAAGGCGTGGACAGGGTGTTTCATGTAGTCAGACACCTCTGTAGGAGTGCGCAGTTCATGGTAAGGCTGTCTCGTGTCCACAAAACTGCATGCGCAACGTAGTTACGTTTTAGGAGTAATCGAAGGAATCATCCTCATCATCATTTATTATACTTTAAGGGCCCTGGGTGGGGCATTACATATGTGTAGGGTAGCCAAGTAATATCACATTACAGGTCGTACTTCTATTCAAATAAGAGCGACCGCCCCTGAAAGGCGTTGGTCCCGGGTTCGAACCCCGGAACACGAGGTATTTTTGTTAAACTAAGAAGCGCTTCCTTTCTGAGGAATCTGTAAGGATTTCCTTGTGGTTTTGTACTACAAACGGGTGGTTGTCAATTTCCCCTTTCTGAACCCTTCCACCACTTTGCGGGATTCCGCAGAACTCATTTGAAACACGGAGCAACTTGCGAGCACGTCGACATTGAATTGCTCTCCGCCTTTGCAGCGCCTCCCGGCGGCTCTCCTAAGCTCTGGGTGATGTCGACCACTACGACGGATGGCGCACCTTTATTGAACGATAACGCTTCTCATGCTGAACCATTGAAACCTTCGACACAATGCTGTGCTCACCTGAGGATGCTGGACTGTAGCACTTTGAGGCGTTCCGCGTAGGCCAGAAGCATGAGCCTGACTTCTTGCTCGTGCTTCACCAGGTCCAAGAGATTCGAAACAGAGGAGTAGAAGTCCCGCTGGGGCTGTCCTCCACTGTGCAGTGGCAGCATCACTAAAACTCCGATGGCTAAAAGGGCACCCAACATCGGATGCCTACTGTAAGAAAACAGAAAGCAAGCGTGTGATTTACACTCTGAATTGGATGTTTGCGGAAGATGTGCAAACAATATTTGCTGCGCATTTTAATTCCAAGATGTAAAGAGCTCGCGTAAGTGGCAATATTGATGGCGCTCTTGTTATTGGCAGTCACGGAAAACGGTCGCCTCGTCTTTTAAAAATATAAGGATTGTTTGGAAGGATTTTGTACTCGGAAGACAGCATAGGCGTGAGCACAAGGGGGGGGGGAGGCGGAAAAAAAGATAGACAAAGTCAATACTAGTGCATGAAATACCGCTGCCAAACATGTTAGGCGAAATAAGTAAGACGTATAAAACATAAAAATAATACATATTCATGGCAGGAACAAGATGTTTAACGACAATATGAAGCTTATACATTCCTTGTGGTTACAGAATAAATACATACTAACAGTGGGTACATGGGGTATTGCATTAAAATCATGCCGATATGAACTATGTTAACGCGTACATAAAACAGGTTGTAATATCAATCTAGGTCAAACTGTTTCGCTTGAAAACATGGTATGCCAGTTTCAGTTGCTATCTATGTATGAAGGTAGGTTATTCCATTCAATTATTGGTGTGGTACAATGATTTAGCGTAAATCGATTGACGGCAAGTTATGCGTGCTGCTTGTTACATATTGTAAAGAAGTCAGCGCAAACAAGACGGAACGCAAGAGAGGAAGGACCACAGTATGAGCGCTGTCTAACAACTGAAGTTTTAATCGTGGTCACGGCGCGGGAAGGCTTGCAGGGGGTGAAGCGAAGAAGTCATCAGTTTACTCAGCTAAAGCTATGTTTTTTTCACAAGGACGCGTTTTGAAAGGGCGCCCTTTTCAGAGTTGATAAAGCCCCTTAAGAGGACGCTGGCGCCATCTGCAAGAAAGTTTCACTACCGAACACAACGAGTACCAGCCTCCGAAATCGGCATACGGCGGCTGAAGGCCGCTGACCGCACGTGTCGGCGCCTCTCGTCGCTGGCGCAAACCAGTTCGTGAACTTTGAGATATCCGACGATACGCACAATGAGCTCTAACATCGCGGCCTCGAACTTGGAGCAGCATGGTGCTATTTACGTGCGGGCCGATTATCCTTCGCAGTTTCCGTAACGCCGTACGAAGTGCCAATTAATATTTCCCTGCATGAGGCGTTGAAAGCTACGGCCAATGAGTTACGGCTATAAACAGGAACGCTTAAGAAAAAGTGTTCTCGGTATTCAAGCGATCCAACTGTGTCTTGTGGCGAGGTTGAAATCTGTGTACCTTGCACTAGCGGCGACCTTCAATTTGATGATGTTTACACTACGTTTGTGTAAAGACCGACAGTATACACTGTAGAGAGAAAACTGGAGGCTTACTGTGACTTCTGTGATATATAGTTAAATGTTGTTAGCTTTCGACGTGAGTTGTTTTCCAAAGTTGTCATCGCGGGTTCTTTCACATTTCCTCGTTAAGAGGTCAGCTGCTGCACTGAACACTCTTTCAATGCATGCACTGTAGCGAAGGGAAGTATTAAATGCGAAGGATTTCTTAGCGAACACAAGGCACTTTCAGCGTTTCTATCTATCTATCTATCTATCTATCTATCTATCTATCTATCTATCTATCTATCTATCTATCTATCTATCTATCTATCTATCTATCTATCTATCTATCTATCTATCTATCTATCTATCTATCTATCTATCTATCTATCTATCTATCTATCTATCTATCTATCTATCTATCTATCTATCTATCTAGCCGCCTACATCTGGGTGCTCTCGTGATCGCCACATAAGCTTGGTGTAGACCGAAATTGGCATCGGAGGGTAAGAAGGTTTGACGATTATGTCTTTCCGGTCATGACATGAATAACGTGAAAATCCTGTCGCGTACGTCGTCAGACCCTTTCCTCCAGACACGTGTGGCACATATCCGTATATCACGGGCCCGGTAAGCGGCTATGCGCCACATGTGATTCACAGTTTATATCTTCCCAGGAACAGCAAGAACGGAAATTGGTCATTTACATGTGAGAGCGTAAAAAAAAAAAAAAAACCGACATCGCACGTGTTGACCCGACGAATACAAAGAATCAAAATCAGGATCCTAGCAGAAATCGAACCGAAACATTCTGCGTGGCAGTCGGGTATTCTACCACAGATCCACGCCACGTCTTGAAATTGCTTTGGAAAAATACCCTATGCAGGCGTAATGTCGGTGCAGCGTCAGTTGTGGTTGCAGTGCTGGCTATCTACTTTTATAACGAAGCAATAAACATTACATATGTACTCCTATGATACAACCGTAAGGCAGGGTTAACGTCAATTGTGGTTCCAGTGTAGGATTGGCTGCACTTTCACAGAAGTCTAATAAACATACATTTGCATTCTATGATTCAGCAAGCTATATTCAAGCGTTGCTCGTCCCCGGAGGAATACGCTAACGAAAGTTACGTGTGATATTCCACCTCATCCCACCGTAAAGTGAACTTCGTTTCGATAATACTTTCGATATGTTTCGATACTTCGATAAGTGAGTGCTGATGTTACGTCAGGCCATAAGTTGCCCTTTAAAACGCCAGTGTAGTCGAGTGTCTGGCAGGGCCACGATGTGCACACAACTACTATGCTTACAAAAACACAATCGATCCACCTCGTAACGCTTGACTCAAGCCAAAAAAAAAAAAAAGAAAAACGCAGCAGAAACAACTACTCGCTGAACACTTCGCATTAAACCGATTCCCCAAGGCGTGGGATCTGCCGAATTTTTATAACGTAGGAGCTCCTTTGCCGACCAGCTCGTAGTTTGCGGAGTGCTTTCGATGCTGGCGTCCGTGCGAGAGCCGATTTGTCCGGCGTGAGATGGAATAACTCTGATGGTTGAGAGAACGAGTACACAGAGGAGAGAGAAAGAAAAAAAAGAAAAAAAAGAAAGAGAAGAAAAGAAATCCTTGGCGAAAAAGATTTCTTGACGAGGCGGGATTCGAACCCGCGTAAACGCGATCCGAAGGCGAGAATCGTAACCGCTCGGCTATCCAGCGCAACTAGCAGAGAAATGACATAGCCTTGTATAGTATAAGTATCCCAAAGGGGGGGGGGGGGGAGAAGTGAGGGTTAGGGAGGAGGGAAAAGAAGGACAGGAGAGAGTAAAGTATAGCATAGTAACAGAAAGAAATAGAGAGAAAGAAGGGATGGAAAACAGAGAAAGAAAGACAGAGAGATAATCAAAGAAAGAGAGGGAATATATAGACGGTTTCGCTGTTTGTAAACAAACTGGCCTGCGCCGAACGGCCCTGCCCAAGAAGACTTCCGCTGCGCCCACTTCCAGTAATACTTTTGCAACGGTCCCAGCGGTGTTTGCTTGGTGGGTTTGAGTTTGTGCTCTGTTATTTCTGGTGCATTCCTTCAGATGTGTTTGGAGGTAGTGATGTCTAGGAAGTATATGAAGGGGTCAACAAACGTCGCACGGGGAGGTACAAGCAGAAACTGCAGTGGAGAGGAGAAGAGGTTGCCTGATACGCTGCATAGGGAAGTTGTGCAATTCAGCCAATTCAGCTTTTCTACCGGAGCTAGAAACCTGTGTCCTGTCACATCCGCGGTCATTTATGTATTTTGGTCTAGGCACACAAGGTCGCGATAAAGTTATTGTTGCGCTTGTGTCACACCGGGCACTTTGATAGAGATTGGAATCGATCGTGATCCAAAGTGTTCGGTATGACTGAGAAAATATAAAACGTACTCATTATGTGATGACGACAGGTGAGGCTGAGTCATGCGAACTACTATGGTTTACTTACGAGTACGGTATTCATGTATTAAGCTTTCAACTTGACCCGCCTACAGGTATACAGTCCACACTCCAACCGAAAGATAAGAATTAGCTAGAGTGCAACGATGTCCATATGCGGCAACACGACAGTCGATGAATTCATTTGCTCGCACCGATGCGAACCCACTCGCGGGCGTCGCTCTCATAAGAAGCATATGCGGCGGTTTCATTGCAATTGGCAACAAAACGTGGGCACCGCGACGTGTGGCGATTCATGTCGAGCACAGCTGCTTTGGTGTCCCGATTGTTGATCGAACAGTACACATCACTGATGAGGCTCCAACTTTACGGTGGATTTTCGGTGTTAGCCAGCTTTCACATTTTGCTATCCACTTCAGGCGTCAGTGCAGTTATCTGTCATGGGTGGCAGACGACGGCGTCCGACGTGCTCCTTGTAATTGGGGACCTTCGACTAACGTCTGCGCATTGTCTGAGTATGCATTGAACTTTACTTGCCTTTGATGAAGTGGGAAGAACAAAGCTACGCGCTCTTTGTGGGAATTCAGTTTTTGTCGCCTGATCTCTGCAATCCAGGCGCTCTTTCTGCCTTCATCTGTCGGGAAAGTGAACGTTTTGTCTTGCGATAGCAAGTTAGTTGCGGATCGCAAACTGCATCCTGGCACTACACATCAGTGCCCGAGTTGCGAGCGCTTCATCGGAATAATTTTATCCGGAGAAAACATCGAAACACAAGCAGCCACGGCCTGCAACGCAGCTAAAACCACGCTAAAACAAGGTAAACAGGAAGTTTTCTAGGGAGCGTTTCCGGTGAACGCACAATGTTGCCAGAGAGCGGTAAGCGCTCGCGAAACCGTCTATAGACAGAAAGAGAAAGGGGTACGAAGAAAGAAGCGAAAAATAGAGAGAGAGAGAGAGAAAAAAAAAGAAAGGGAAGAAAGAGAAAGAAATAAAGAAGAAATTAAGGCAGCTAAGCACTAGGGGTGCCAAGCCTGAAGGAAGTGCGGAGTTGGGCAGCCTTCTTTGTTTCTCTTCGGTTTTCTCTTTCTTTCTTCCTCTCTTTTTCTCTTTTTCCGTTTTTCCTCTCTTTTTTCTCTCTTTATTTCTATTTATTTCTTCCTCTTCATCTATTTCTTTCTCTTCCTTGCTCTTTCTATTTTTCTTCCTGTTTTATCCCTTTCTTTCTCTCTCTTTCTATTTTTCGCCTGCTTCCTCTTTCTTTCTATTTTTATATGTGGTTTTTCCGGCGTTACGCCAAGCAACGGCACCATACTACAGCCCGGGTCCCTCAAGTGCTCCGCACTTATCATCATCAAGGCGCTGGAAGAACAAGAGGAAGAAGACTTCTCCTTGGCGCGAGCGCGCGCTCAGTGTGCCACAGATGGCTATGTTACTCGTGGTTTTGCCTGCGTAACGCCAAGCTACGACAGCATACACGATGACAGCATACGACAGCGTACGGCAGGCAGGGCTCCTGAAGTGTACCGCACATAAAAGCGCGAGAAATAGAAAGAAGTATATAGAAAGAAATTGAAATAACAGAGACAAAGAAGACAGAAAAAATATAGAGAGAAGAAAGAAAAAGAAAGAAAGAGATGAAGAATGAAAGAGGAAAAATAACGAGAAACAAAGGAGGGCGTCCAGCACCGCACTTTCTCCGCACTACTAGTGCGAAGCTGACTTCACTTTTTTCCTTTTAATCAGCCAAGTAATCAAGTAATCAGTAATCAAGCCAAATAATCTGCACACAAACAATGTGTTGCTGGTAGAACTGGACAGACGACCGAGGACTGCATGGGTCTCACAATCGTACATCTTTCCAGCTTTCCTTGGCTCCTTCCAGTAGCGTACCCAGAAATTGTTTTCGAGTGGGGGGAGAGCGGGAGGGGGATTCAAGCATAGTTTGTGCATGTTCGTGCGTGCGTTTGTATGTTTGCGTGTGTATATACACATGTAAAATTGAAACATATGCGCGGGGGGGGGGGGGGAGGGTTGAGCGCCCCCAACACCTCTTGCTACGCCACCGGCTTTTCACAAGGCTTGGCTAACGGGAGCTGGGGCCTTTGTAAAGGTTTGAAGAATAAGCGTACGACAATAATGCAATCATACTTAAATTTGTTTTGTGGATATTTGCATCGTTCCCACAGAGGAAGCGACGGAAGCGGTGAACTCAGCGGGATTGTCGATCTGTAAAATCGCATCAAGTGCAAAAGACATGTGAGCTTTTGTGACGTCATCTTACCGTTCCCAGAATCCTTTTTGCGACTGTCCTTGGCACACGAATGCCATCGTCCCGCGCCGCAGCCTAATAAAGAAGGCAGTTAGGAAGGAACAATAGAGCGAACTTGGGCATGTTGGTGTAGCATAGTGAAACACACAGTGCGAAATTACGACGGGGAAACAGGAAGGCGCTGTGTGTGTTTCCTTCCTGTGTCCCCGTCGTAATTTCGCACTGTGTGTTTCATTAGGAAGGAAGGAAGGAAGGAAGGAAGGAAGGAAGGAAGGAAGGAAGGAAGGAAGGAATACGAAAGAGAGAAGGCAAGGAGGTTAACCAGACACCAGTCCGGTTGGCTACCCCACGCTGGGGCGAAAAGAAAGTCCCTCCTGGTCCTCTTATGGGGGGCGCAGAGTGTTCTCCGTGCCTTTACTCAGACGGACTTGTCTCGTCGTTGTTAAAACATGCAGGGTTATGGCAATGCAGGTTTTTGGCGGTAATGGCTACTGAGGACCTGATGTTGCATTCCAAGAACGGTTTTGTTCCTACCTTTGGCCCTGGAAAGGCGTGGACCAAAGGCAGTCTGTTGTGAGAAGCATTTCATCGCTTCACTATCACTTATGAAGCTGCGGTGACGATGAATCCTCCCCCCCCCCCCATCCCCTAATGGAGAACACTGCGCACGCCTACGATGGTGCGCATCACTACGGTACAGAAATTATGAAGGGTCGTCAAGTTGCATGTATTGCCAACCACCTTGGTGGCAACACACACTGTTTTCGGTTTCATTACTGGGACGTTTTCATAAAATCTCGTTGAGCTCAAAACAGGCACTTAAGAAGGGTGTCGACTTGGGCTTGTTGGTTTGTCATTCTCATAAACTGTTACGTCTTTCACGAGCAACACTTTATGAGAATCAAAACAGGCATTGCGAAGGGTTTTACGGTGCCGTCAGAAAAACAATTTAGCTCCCTGCGGGAAACGCCGCGCTGCGAATCATCGAGGGGTACGCGGCAGCTGACGTTTTGTCGATTAAAGACGATTTTTGTTTCCACAAGGCTCGCTATTCGAAGCGCGCCTTTTCGTGGATGAACGGCGCTACTGCCATCTGGGAGAAAGTCCATACACCGAACGCAGCGAGAGGCAGCCTCCGAAATCGGCGTGCCTCTGCTAGAGACAGAGAGAGAGAGAGAGTGAATAAAACGTTTATCTGATGGTCTGTGACAAGATCGGTGAGTGGGATCCTTAGTCCGGGATCCCGTTGGAGCGGGCCGCTGTCCTCGCACGTTTCACGAGGGCCTCTTGGGTCTTCGGATCCGAGCTGGACAGAGCTGCCTCCCACCCTTTTATGTTTAGCTGTGTCCCGGGTTGCATGGGTAGATCGTGTGGACATTCCCATAGCATGTGGTACAGGGTGGCTGTTTTATTGTCGCAGAACCTGCACTTTGGTGCGTGTGTGTCAGGATCAATCTTATATACTATGTACGGGTTAGGGTAGGACAGTGTCTGCAGGCGACGCCACGCTACCTGGGATTCCTTACTGAGTTTTGGCCCCGGGGGTGGAAGTTTCCGTCTTTCGAGTCTTTGGTGTTGTAGAATGCCTGTATATGTGAGAAGAGGTTCATGCGCATAGCCAAGGGTGGGTGCGTTATGCCGGGCTCAGAGGTTCGGAAGAGTCATTCTCGGGCCGAGGTGTGGGCGAGCTCATTGCCTCTAACTCCGCAGTGGCCGGGTATTCATATCAGCTGTTTTCATTCTCCCTCTGAGCGTGGGGACGATAACTGTGTGAGGATTCAGTGAGCAATGGCGGCAATGTGGCCTTCGCAGATATTTCGGTAGGCTGCTGCTGAGTCTGTCAGAAGGAAGGTGGACTCGGGTTTCGTAGGACGAGGGCAATTCGTGCTTCTTCCATGCTATAGTTGCGTCTGTGTCCTGGGCTTATGTGCAATCAATCTATTTTCCTTGATGAATGACGCTTGCGTGTGTTTGCTGTTCACTGGTCCAGCTGCATCGGCAATGAAGGCGCCCTCAGTGTCTGAGTATTTGTCGTGAGCCTTAGCCCGTGTCCGACGTCGATGTTCGTGGAACTGTGGATGCACGCCACGGCTAAAGGCCGCTGAACGCGCGGTGTCGTCAGATGATCTCTCGTCGCTTTCCGGAACTAATTCTGGGAGACTTCGAGATGGTCGACGATACGCTCGAGAGACATCCATAGAGTTAATACACTGACCCTAGAGGAAAAGCTCCCCATAGGGCCCATGCATTGAAACCTATAACCGCATGGGTTCCGCCATGATGGAACAAAACGAACGTTGCCAGACCCTGAGACGCTCGCTATATTTGACGGTAGTAATCAGTTTTAATCTACCAACCTAAGCCAGCTACGCGCTGTTCAGGTAGAGTGTAGTTCAGGGAACATCGGCTGTGTTTTGATGCGTGAAGCCGTGTGTTAGTGTTGTCTGTGCAGCTGGCCCGATTGATAACAGTTGACATTTACTCCTGTTTGTGTATGGTTTTTACTCGGCACGCCCTACCAATAATGCATAACGAATAAAGTTTCTCCGTTCGCTGGCACAAGCGTCACTGGACAGATTCGCAGCTCGAAGCAAAGTGCGTAGGTCATGGTCACGCGCTGCTTCGACTTGCAATGACGAGACACCTGTATCCACGTTCTTTTTCAGCTCATTACTGCCGTACTTCAGCGCAGAGTGCCATAAGGCAGAACAATGTCGATTGCAGCATGCAGCGGCGAATGTGAGTGAGACGTCACCCGAAAGCTTCAATCAAAACTAAAGATACACGGCACACGAAATTTTAACGCCATAAAAAGATTTAAAAAAAACTTCGGTTGCGCCTAGTTGGTACATAACTTTCAGTGCATGTCTCATCTCTTCTTTGCCGTCCGTCCTGATTTGCACTGAAGTTTTTAGCTTGAAAGAAAAAAAGGCTGTCACATGAAGTCGAGTGGCACGTGGCAACAGAAAACGGACACAACGGGACACTATGACAACTACGAGATACACGAGGTAAACGAAGTTCCAGGGGCTTTAACACGACGCGGAAACCGGCGCAATCAGCTGCGAACGCACTCTCGAGTGTTGGTATTGATATGGTGGCGCCATCTAGTAAACCAGCCTGCAAACGCTCCTTTCCGCGCACAGTAAATTGTATAAATAGCCGTCGTGTTTCTTCGTAAAAGTATTCAAAATAAACACAAAACAATATCCGCGCGTTTTTAATTGTGCAAATGCTTCTTTAGGATTGATATGTGATGGAAAGAATGACAACGTTCCAAGATGTCAGCGTTCTTGTAGTTAGTAGTCACGCGGCCCAGCTTTTCCTCTAGAGTCAGTATATCAACTCTATGGAGACATCGCGGTCACCATTTTTAACACGAAAGTGTTTTATGCTGGGGTCCACCAAGACTTTAGTGACGTGTTTCCGTCAAGGAAATGACGTCGAAAAAATTTGCATGGTCAGGTGGCAAAGAAAAAAAGTTCCGTCAACGGGCGTTGAACCCATGACCGCTCGATCCGCAGCAACACATGCGGGCGCGCCATCCACTGCGCCACAGTCTTTTTTTTTTTTTTTTTGCTTTATTGCCTGTTATTAGACACGTACATCAAACAATAAGGACATGAAAGAAAAGACAAAAGTTGTGTCGGTCCTACTGGACAGACACAAATTTAAAATTCCTTGAGCGCTGTCAAGGGTTCTACCTCGACAACCACTCAGGTACAAACTCCTGAGCTTTCTGGAGTTCCACAAACTAGTCATGCACTCACGAAAATACATCGTGCGGGCCGTGCGTCAGGATCGCAATAAAACCCCGCCATGCGAGCCCGCCATAAACAGTGAAGGCCAATTAGCATAATCAAGTCAAAGGGAGACCCTCTTCATCATTTACTGGCAGAAATCTTATACCATGTGGATCTAACGGCAAATCCTTCTTTATCGTCCTTGAAGCACATCCCAAAAATAGACTCCTTCCCAGCAATGTAAGAAAACGTGGTCAATAGTTTCCGGTTTTTTACAGATGAGGCAATCTGGCCCCCAAGGTAAGAAAAGACCACGGTCTTCTTGAAATACCTTGACAGATAATGTACCTGTATGAAGCTTAAAAAAGAAAGACTTCGCGGCAGGAGCCACTTGCATTCTCTTCACCCTCTTAAGCACATCTTGCCCTTGGCCTCCAATGTATATGGCTCGGTATAGAGGTACAGGTAGAACAGCATCAGCCTCTAGAGTCTGTGACTGTGGCGCAGTGATTGTCAATGTTGGATCAATAATCACTGCGCCACAGTCACAGACTCTAGAGGCTTTACAAACGCGCCTTTTATATCTAGCACTCTTCCGATCGGCGGAGTGGTGTTGCCCTCTGGGAGCGGTAAAGTAAAGTAATTCGTCATTACTGTGGCCTCCGCGATTAGCACCTGCAAGGCGTTACACGTCCGTCCCATTCGGCGCGTTTTCAATAGAAGTTGGATTTTGTCAATGCCTTAACACACCCCGAGGTAGCGATCTTAGCCCAAGCGTCGTAAAAGCGTCGCCCTCGCTCATAGCATCCCGCTAATCGCATAGCATCACGCTGCGACGCGCGCCTGCCTCACCTGGCTGTAACACCGCGTTCCCCGCTCACGCGCTCGCCCCGAGCGGCCGGGCTACCGGGGCAGCACGACGCGCTCTGCGTTTCCCTCTAGTCCGGCCATGGTGTTCAATCGCATTTAACAGGCCGCGGGATGGCGACCAAGTTCTGCGTCCAATATGCGACACTCTTCTGGCTCTCACACCTCGTCGTCTGATTACGCCTTCACCGTTAACTACTACAGCTACCACAAGGGTTTGTTTAATCATTTAATATGGAGGTTAATCGTCGGGATGGAAATGTGCCACCAATCATCAAAGTGGGTGCATCCACGTTAAACGGTGCTATAGCTGCCAGACACCAATATACATTGTGCAAACTCTATTATATCAATGCGCAGTAAACATTCAGTTACTTCTGTAAGGGCACGCTTTACTTTCGTCTTATTCCAATTCCTATGACGGAGAGATCTACCATTTTAGGGGGGAAGCTCCTTAAGGCGGCACCCGCTCGTCCCTCGTAGTCGTAGTCGTAGTAGTGCGTAACCAGTCGTAACGCTAGTACCAGATCTTGACCTCCAAGGTGGTGCCGGTGGGAGATTTTTCCTGTGCGTTGTTGAACAATAAAAAATTCGCAGCGTGCGCGTTAACTAAAAGCCGAATTCTTCTGTCTCTCATTCCCCATTAGCAGCCATTGGCATGTTCCAGTAAGAAACGTTAGTAGAAGTAAGTGTTAGCTAAAAGCCGACTTCTTCTGTCTCTCATTCCCATTAGCAGCCATTGTTTACCTCCAAGGTAGTGCCTGGTGAGATTTCTCCTGTGCGTGATTAACAATAAAAATTTTGTTCAAAACGCCGTTGATTGATGAAATAAACCAATGAAAGACGCCAGATGTTTTGTAAAAGCAAAACGAAAGAACGCCAGATGTTTCTAAAGCAAAACGAAAAGACGCCAGCTGCTTAACGAAAGACGCCAGATGTTTTCTAAAGCAATGGTTTTCTAAACAATGAAAATTCACAGCGTACATGTAAATTAAAGTGAGCTGCAAGTCGTCATAACTCATCGAACCTTTAGTATAACGCGCCCGATCTCACGTCGGTGATGATGTACTGGGCAGAATTCACGGAAGATTCACGGTTTATCGATGAACCTCCGCAGCTTCGCCCACTCATCATCATTCACTCCGTGGATATGCTGTGATTTTTTTTCCTTCATGGCGATCACGCATTTGGAGCGGTATCGGTATTGTGTGCGGGCCAATATTCTTTTAGTTTCCAGAAGGGCCCCGCTTTGACCAAGTATTAATTAATAGTTATCTTTAGTGACACATGATAAAGATTATGTTAATGAGTTGTGGGCTAAAAAGCGGAACTCGGAGAAAAAAATGATTGGTATTCAATCGGTTCCACCCTGTCTTCATGCGAGGTTGAAATCTGTGTAACCTGTGCAAGCCGAGCGGATAACTGTTGCCATTTTCTTTAAGTGTTGTAGTAGGGTCGTAGGATTCCATTGTCGTTGCTGAACTTCCTGGACGGTTCACTGCACCAACTGCACTCCCATAATTGAGTAATACAGTACTCAAAATTGTCAGCCGTTTTTTTTTTGCTTTAATGGCTTTAACGGCTTTAAGAATAATAACATTCTCCCCAGTTCATTACCCCAGTGGCATCCTACTCAATGATCTTCATATTCTCTCATTTACGGCGCTAAGAAATTATAAGGTAACTTGCCTAGTTCACAAAATACTGTGCACAAACTTTCCACTACCCAACACCATATTCAACTTCCCGCGTGCAAACACCAGACAAACAAGGCAGTTAAATTTAAACCTTCCTCCCTGTAACAACGTTTATGGCGAACGATTGTTGGAATTCTTCGGAGCTGTAACCTGGGACACTGTGCCTCTAGAAATAAAAACTACGCGTATCTTCAACCTTTCTTGTAAACGCTTTTTCTTGTCTAATCAATTGTAATCACCTTTCCATACGTAGATTGTACATCACTGAAACTTCCACATGTATAAAACCAATAATTTTTCATGACCAATCAGGAGCCGCCGTGGTAGCTTACTTATTAAGGTGCTGCTCTGCGAGACTCGAGGGCGCGGGTTCGATTCCTGGCTCTACATTTTGATTGAGGCGAAGAAAAAAAAAACACTGATGTACTCAATATAGATGGCCCTTAAAGTGCTTAAAGAGCCGCATATGGTGAAAATTAAATCCGGAGCTCCCTATTGCGGCGTGGCCCGCGATATTTCGTGGCCGGTTTTGGCACATAAACATTTTATTTCTTTAATTTCGTATCATCAGCGAGACACACGCTGGTTGAGTGAAGAGACCTGAGCAAAAGAACGGTAATGAATCAGAAGTCTCCTTAGTTACGTTTGTGGAGGAAGCCCTAAAGGATAAGAAAAAGGAAGTAGTAAAAATCGTGTGACGTGACCAACGTAGTGCGTGGACTGTGCGGTTGTGCAGCTGTTACGTGTGTTAAATTTCAATAGTGACCTCTGACTGCCGCTTGTACTAGTTGTCGCGATACTTTTTGTTCTGCGGTATTTCACTTCTACGTTGCTCGTACGCATTGGCGCGTTCTTGATCTTGCCGAATTTTATTTATTTATTTATTTATTTATTTATTTATTTATTTATTTATTTATTTATTTATTTATTTATTTATTTTATCATCAGAGCCAAATGGTATTGCCGAGGGGAGTGGTTTGTTGCAGAAAAATAAGTGAACAGGAAGCAGTTAGTACAGTTAATTGCTACAAATAAGCCCTTATTATATAATGTTCACTATTACGTCACAGAACCTAATTATGCAATGTTAACTGCAATATTTACAACACGCCGTGCGATAGAACTTCGCTTGTGTGTAGAAATAGGGGCCGTAGTGGTGGTTGATCACACGAAGAGGCGCCTGATGTTCCTTCCTGTTCGTTCGTGCGCCATTACAATCGGTCGTCCCTTACTGCTCGTGATGTATTCCTTCCTGCGTACTACGTGTTTGTGTTCATGTCTCTACTTGAAGTTTGTTTTCGGCTCCAAATAACGGCCGAAGCATTTGACGGCGAAGCTGCTTAAGCTCGCCGTAATTTGTCCGTCGGAAACAGAAGTGATCATCCTCATGAACCGGCACGCGCTCTCCACATCCTCTTATTCGTCTTCGTCCTCTTCTTCCTCGCTCCCAGAACGCGTGCGCCTATTTCACCGGCGTGGAATGCAATAACTCTGGTGAGCGAGAGAACGACCACAGAGGGAGAGAAAGACAGATAGAAAGGAAAGGAAAGAGAGAAATTCTTGGCGGAAAAAAATTCATTACGAGGCTGGATTCGAACCCGCGTACCCTCTATCCGAAGGTGAGCGTCCTAACCACTCGGCTATCTAGGCACGCCAGCGGAGCATAGCATATGCCTTGTATAGTATAGTGTAGCAAGGGGGTGGGAAAGGAAAGTGAGCGTGAGGAGGAGAGATGTGTTGGTGAGGAAGGGAAATGAGGAGGGCAGAGAGTAAAGCATAGCAAAGGAAGAATGAGAAAGATAAATAGAGAGAAAGTGATGCAGAAACAGAAGAAACGAGAAAAAGAGAGAGAATCAAAGAAAGAGAGAAAGAAATAGAGTGAGAGATAGAAAGAGTAAAGGACAGAAAGATGGAGGAAGAAAGAAAAGAATGAGAAGTAAATTGAAATAAACACAGAAAAAAGAGATAGAAAAGACAAAGAGAAGAGAGAGGAAGAAAGAAAGAAAGAATTTGCAAAACTCGGCAAAACAGCAAAAGTCAGGACTGCATATTGGGCCATCAGCTCCGCCGTCTCTTTAGCATTGCGCCTCCATTGCAAGCTACGGAAACTTTTGTTTCCGTAGCTTGCGTAGAGGTATGCAAGCTAAGATTAGCGTAGATGTTTGCTATATATCTCTTATCATTTTCGTTTGATTAGCCAAGAAATCTGCACAATAACGAGGAGATGCTGGTGGAACAAGACGGGCGAACGAGGACTGCAATAAGTCTCATAACCACATATCTTGCCATTTTTCCTTGGATTTGTCACGAAGCCCGGCTAATGTTAGCTGGGTCATTTGTAAAAGTTTCAAGAATAAGCGTGCAACAATAGTATCATACTTAAGATTGTTCTGTAGATATTCGCCACGTTCCCCCAGAGGAAGCGACGGATGCGGTAAACTCGGCGGGATTGTCAATCTGTAGAATAGCATCGCCTCGCCACGGTGTTCTAGTAGTGGTTATGGCGCTCGACTGATGGTGGATTCCAAGAACGGCTCTGTTCCCATCTTTGACCCCAGAATGCCGCGGACCAAAGGCAGTCAGTCCTCTATGAGAAGCTCTTCATCGCTTCATTATCATTTGTGCATCCGTTGCGACTCTTGATTATTTCTCACTCGACCAAATGTGTGTGTGTGGGGGGGTGGGGGGGGGGTAGGGGGGAGGGCTGCGTTGAAGCTCCTGCGGCTCACCCTAATGGAGAACACCGCACAGGCCTACTGCGGTGCGCGTCGTTACGATTCAGAGTTTATGAAGGGTTGCCAAGTCACATGCATTGCCAACCAATTTTATGGCAACACATGTGGTTTTTGGTTTCGTTATTGCGACGTTTTCATAAGATCTTGTTGAATTAAAAAAAAAAAGACGTTGCGAAGGTCATTGTGGTGCCGTCAGAAAAGTAAGTTTAGCTCCCTAGCAGGAAACTCCGCACTGTAATTATCTATACTCAGCAGCAGGCGATCTCTGCTGCTGAGTATAGCCTTGCACCTTCAGCGGGACTAGTGCTTAGAACTGAGACATATTCTGGGCCCATGGCAAAGGAGCACCTGCGCGTTAAGCGCCACGAAAGCGCTGCTGACTTTCTTGTGGGCCACAAGCCTGAACGAAACTTTGTAAACAGTGGATAGTGTGTGTGTGTGTGTGTGTGTGTGTGTGTGTGTGTGTGTGTGTGTGTGTGTGTGTGTGTGTGTGTGTGTGTGTGTGTGTGTGTGTGTGTGTGTGTGTGTGTGTGTGTGTGTGTGTGTGTGTGTGTGTGTGTGTGTGTGTGTGTGTGTGTGTGTGTGTGCGTGCGTGCGTGCGTGCGTGCGTGCGTGTGCGCGCGCTCTGTGGCTATCAGTGTATATATCATAATCATCACCCAGCACATAGAGTAGCACGTCAGGCGAATAGCCAGGCTAACATCTCCAGCTTTTCACCAAAACAATCTCTCTGTTTCTCTCTCTCTCTCTCTCTCTCACGTTTTGTCGAATAAAAACATTTTTTGTTTTCACAAGACGCGCTATTTGAAGCACGCCTTTTCATGGATGAATGGATGGATGGATGGATGGATGGATGGATGGATGGATGGATGCTTTGAGCGTCCCCCTTATAAAGGGGCGGTTACTGTGTGCAACCAGGCTGGACAGAAAAAGAAAAAGTTTTTTTTTAAGTTGGCGTAATGCCTTGTTTACTACGATTAAATCAATCTCACCCTAGAGAGAGAGAAAAAACAAACAAATATTATTATAGAGAAAAAAAAACAAATGGGTGAACGGCGTTACCGCCACCTGGGAGAAATTCCACTCACCGAACGCTACGAGTGAACGCCTGCGAAATTGGCGCGCCACAGCTAAAGGCGTTGGTCGATTCCACGAAAGATCGAAAAAGGGCGTATATTTGATGTTTCCGATTTTCCTGATAATTTTGTATGTTGTGCACATATGACTGCACAGCACGAAATTGCAGTTCGTTTTCAAATAAAAATTTTTTTCAACACAGGAAAATTCGACAAGTGTCGCCGGTTGACGACGACCATTTTACGGAGAGTGCGTTTTCGTAAATTCGCAATTATGCTGGCAGCCACTGAAGCTATATATTACAAATATCTTTCTTTTTGGCGGAAGTAGAAGTAAAGAGGAAATAGCTCTTATCATTTCATAGAATTCTGAGTAAATTATGTATTTTTAAAAATTCACGAAAAACGCTGCGTTTTTGAAAATCAGTCAAATTTGGGACGCTATGGCTACTTCTGTGAACATCTTAGCTTGTTCATATTTGCAGTATGAATAGGCCTTTATGTGAATAATGAACCTCTGCATTTGTACTTCTCTAATAATTTTCAAAGTAGTACATTTTCATGCTCGAAACACCAAAAAGAGAAAAGTGTTCCTCCATTCAAAAATATATAATAAAAAAAACCCAATCTCAATTTTGTTCAAAGTCCCCCAAAATGTTCTCAAAGGACTGCAGAATGATATTATGAAAAAACATGTTGCATCATTTTTATTACAACAAAAGCAGAAAATGTCAAACATGGTGTTTCCAGAGCGTGGTGGCTACTGCGCAAAGGACATCTCTAGTAACAAGAAAATACAGTAACACGTCTTTTTTTTCTTTTCTGAGCTTCGCTAAACAACAGTAATGATCTATGATCGGAAATTGGGAACTGTTTTGTAAAGAAAAAGACCGTTCCAATTAAATGCATTCGCGTGGTTTGCGACTTCACGCCAGTGATAGACATCCCTCAGTCCACAGTATGCACTTTCAGTTGTAGCCTCCTTTTCTTTCATCTATTTCAGTTGAGTATAATTCATATCTTGAGTGCTAAAGAACTTATTCCCTCCATGCGTCTCTTATGATGATGTGCTGTGCCAGAATTGAGAGATTGGTATAAAAGCCAAGGTCTCTTCATGAATGGAAATGAATTTCTGGAGAGCGGTGGCCAAGAGGTGTGGTTTTTGTTGGCCCAAATGTGTACGTTGTCAAACCTTATGTGATCAATGCAGAGTTTAAAAAGAATCGATTACGTGAATATTGGTGGTAGCAGTTCTGGCCACGGACAAAACACGTTTTGTTTGCATTGCATCTGCTTTGTTTTGCATATCCTTCTTTCTCTTGAAGGAGTGCTGGCAGATCTGGTTTCCCTCTTGAATTGAGCGCGCATCCTGCTTCATGACCCTCCGCAAAAGAGTCTCGATCCGATATCTTCTACGTAACGAAAATTCTGCTGCAGCGGAATTTTCTTTTTGTGCACCATGAGGCAGTCCGTACAAAATCTCGGCCATGGCTATAACGCCTACCCATAACCACCTTCAGAGCGTAGGATAGTGATCGCATCAAAGTGAAGCACAATCTGGATGCTTAACTTCAATCTCAGGTGGTGTTTGGCTGACTGGCACAGCCGTACTCGTTGCTGTCGTCTGCTCAGGCGGGCGTCCATCGCGCCGCCCTTTGCACCTGTCCGCCTAACGCATGCTACTCCGTTTACACGAGTGCTTGTAGCGCGGGCCACACGATCCGCACTGTGCGTATCCAGAGACCGGGCGGGAGAGCGACGAGCGGTGAAAAATGTATCGTGTAACCAACGCAATCGACACCCCAGCTTTTTCTCGTGCATAGCGACAAAGCCTGGCAAACAATGTGTGGCTGCTGTGCTTAGGTTGCACTGCGGTACTCGCCGTTCACCACTGCCGCCATTTGCGATTTCTCACATTCTTACAATGCATGATCGACTCAGCTACACATATTTCGCGTTTAGCTTCGTTACTTTTATATAAGCGCATTTACTAAAAAAAATTATCCAGAGGAATGAAAATGTCCGTGCTGCCCGTCGACGAGGAATGTAAGTGGTGTCGCAAATGCATTTAATTGGAACGATCTTTTTTTTCTTTACAAAACAGTTCCCACTTTCCAACAATAGATCATTACTGCTGTTTAGCGAAGCTCAGAGAAGAAAAAAGACGTGTTACTGTATTTTCTTGTTACTAGAGATGTCCTTTACGCAGTGGCCACCACGCTCTGGAAACACAATGTTTGACATTTTCTGCTTTTGTTCTAATAAAAATAATGCAACATGTTTTTTCATAATATCATTCTGCAGTCCTTTGAGAACATTTTGGGGGACTTTGAACAAAATTGAGATTGGGTTTTTTTTATTATAGATTTTTGAATGGAGGAGCACTTTTCTCTTTTTGGTGTTTCGAGCATGAAAATTTACTACTTAGAATATTATTAGAGAAATACAAATGCAGAGATTCATTATTCACATAAAGGCCTATTCATACTGCAAATATGAACAAGCTAAGATGTTCACAGAAGTAGCCATAGCGTCCCAAATTTGACTGATTTTCAAAAACGCAGCGTTTTTCGTGAATTTTTAAAAATTTATAATTTACTCAGAATTCCATGAAATGATAAGAGCTATTTCCTCTTTACTTCTACTTCCGCCAAAAAGAAAGATATTTGTAATATATAGCTTCAGTGGCTGCCAGCATGATTGCGAATTTACGAAAACGCATTCTTCGTAAAATGGTCGTCGTCAACCGGCGACACTTGTCGAATTTTGCTGTGTTGAAAAAAAAATTTATTTGAAAACGAACTGCGATTTCGTGCTGTGCAATCATATGTGCACAACATACAAAATTATCAGGAAAATCGGAAACATCAAATATACACCCTTTTTCGATCTTTCGTGGAATCGACCCGTTGAATAAAAAGCGTTGAACGCGCTGTGTCGGCGTCTCTCATCGCTGGCGCGAACTAATTCGGGGAGACTTCGAGATGGCTGACTATGAGCGTGAGAGACATCGCGGCCACGAATTTGGAGCGGCATTGATACTATGTGCGGGTAAATATTCTTTTAGTTTGTAAAACAACCTCGTTCTGACCAATTGTCAATTAATGTTCCTCTTTAATGGCACTTTCTAAAGCTTCTGCTAGTGATTTGTAAGCTGAAATGCCTAACTCGTAGAAAAAAAATTATTGATATTCACATGGTTCCACCCTCTCTTTATGCGTGGTTGCAATCTTTGTAACTTGGGGAAGCTGTGCGAAAGATCGCAATTTTGCAAATCCATCGAAGAGCTTTTGATAGTTTTTTACAGTCCCGTCAGGTGACGATTTCTATAATTCGTGGGCGCCTCAGTGCTCTCCTGTTTGTGGAGTACTCTTGATCGTCAAGCATTTTAAAGGCAAAAATTTCTTTGCGAACCAAATGCACTTATATCGGTCCATCTTTATCTATCTATCTATCTATCTATCTATCTATCTATCTATCTATCTATCTAGCTAGCTATTCTATCTATCTATCTATCTATCTATCTATCTATCTATCAGTCTATCTATCTATCTATCTATCTATCTATCATAGCTCTATTCTATCTATCTATCTAGCTATCTATCTATCTATCGATCTATCTATCATCTATCTATCTATCTATCTATCTATCTATCTATCTATCTATCTATCTATCTATCTATCTATCTATCTATCTATCTATCTATCTATCTATCTATCTATCTATCCTCCTAGTACTGGGCGCTGCTGTGGTCATCTCCTTAACTTGGTATGTACCGAAATTGGCAAAGGAGGACATGAGTGTATGACGAACACCATTCACGGGTCACGAGTATCGGAATAACGTGACTTGCCTGCAGCGTACGTCATGAAACTCTTTCCACGAGTCACGTGTGACATATACCCGCATAACACGGTCAGTGGTATACGGGTATGCGCCACAGGTGATTAACAGTATATAACCCAGGAAGAGCGGGAATCGATTTTGGAAATCTTAATGCGAAAGCGTTAAGGAGCTCGTGTCCAGAAAATCCGGTGCCGACACTGACGGCGTTGTCGATTATTATTATTATTATTATTATTATTATTATTATTATTATTATTATTATTATTATTATTATTATTATTATTTGGTTTGAATACATAGAAAGCACGAAGTCACAGATGAAATATGGAGGGAACAGGCTGACAACTGCCACCTAAAAGGGCACAACGCCTGCCTGCTCCTTCGGGAAGGGAGAAACAGTGCAAATGAAGATAGGGGGGAGAGAAATGCCGATGTAAGCAAAAAAATCACACCATCTCCCGCTAAAGGGGACCATGAGGCGATGCGAAGCAGCGTTTCGGCATGTCGAGCCCGCGGTTAAGAGGGGGAGAGGGAAATGAGAGAGGGGAAAGGGGAGAGGGGGAGGGGAGGTGTGTGGAGAGGGTTTGCGCATGCTCAGTAAGGGTGGTCACGCCGCACACCACCGGTTTGAACTCCGCCATAAGATGCTTCGCATCTAAAATAAAAAATTCGGCAGATCCCACTCATTCTGGGAGTCGATATCATTCGAAGCAGTATGCGATTAGTGGCCTATACCGAATTACACAGGGGGGGGGGGGGCAAAGTGTGCCTCATACTTTGACTTCATGGGAGGGGGGGGCTGCGATGCACCTTCGCAATTTTCTTCTCTAGGCAAAACTTTTTTTCTGTATATGAGAAATCATAAGGCAGCGACAGAGGCGGTAAGCTGTGCTACTGCTGCTGAAAGTCAAGAGCCTTCTTCAGATTATATGACTGTGTATGCAACACAGTCTGCAGGCAGTTGGAACACTATAGATGCGCGTCTTTCAAGTTTTCCGCGCTCGACCAATTTAAATGCCGCGTAAAGATATGGCGGCGCACTGCACGCATGCGCAGAAATGTTCCAGCATACCCAAATCATTTAATGCATAATTAGGCGATCGTGGGCAAGGAAAATACTTTCACGTGCTGCGGACTCGTGCGTTCTCGTCAACAGCAGGCGGCCCTGTACACTGCACTCTGCATAGACAATTCCGAGAACCGAAATTGCGTAGAGTCTCTAAACGGAAGCCTGCTTTCGTAAACCGGGCGCCTTCACGCAGCGAGTCATGGAAGCGTGACGCTAGGAAAATGACCCAAAAAATAGTTCACAAAAAAAAGACATCAAGCGCATTCGAAAGCACCCCTTTACGGCCGGCCAGACTCTTCCCAAGTATACACATTACGTTGAAAAAAAGTAATAAAATAAAAAGAAAAGCAGGAAGCGGAGCGAAAGTTTCGCATTTCTCACCTTCGCGTGGTGGCCCACATAGCTCCGGCGATTGGTCCTTGGCTTGCGCGTGTGTTTACAGCAGAGATTTTCCTCGGGGTCCCTTGGTCGTAACGCGCACTTTCTCCGTGGGTTTTAAGTTGGCACTTCGAAGAGTGTGTGTGGTGGCGCGGAGTTTGGAGTCCTTGGATTACCAGGTTGGATATCCTCCTTGTCTGGGCTGGCCAAGGATCAGGCGTCGAACGGTACGTGAGGTGTTCGGGTACTTCACGGTATTGATACCCGATCGATTGTTTGTAAAGACAAAAGGCTTCACTCGCGTCCTCGTTCGGTCAGGAGTCGTTGAAGTGCTTCGTTTCAACCGAGAGGTAGAGTTTTATGACTGAACAACACACGCACGAGATTCTAAACCACAGAGGAATAGTCACAGGTCAGGTTTTGGAGCTGTTGCCGAGGTGCGATGTTCATTAGGCAGTTTTTTCCTAGAAAACGAGAAAAAAAACGCAATGTTAGGATTTTGTCGTTATATGCATGCTTGTTTGGAAAAACTCTTAATAAAATTCTTCGTATCAAACACAAGATTGTTCTGTTAAACGTGACTTCGCGTAGTGATACACACATGTGCACACGCACGCCCTTTCGTCTCCATTATGGAGACAAGAAATTACACTGTGATAATATTATATTTTACACTTCAAGGAAGGTACTGTTTGCAGGAAGTTGAATACATTTAGTTCCAAGTGTTGAACGCCTATGGCTTAACGTGGCCGTACGAATGCGTATTCTTTACGTCTTTTCTATTTAAGCCATAGGTAGGTGCACGGTAGATGTGACGCAAGAATGCAGTCAAGGTGTCTGTCTGCTTGTGTGGTCCGTCTTCTATCATCATAGGCATGATCTGCTTCCCGTAAGACTTTGAGCGGCTTGTCTAGCCATGATCTTTATCACGTCGCAGCGTTACGAATGCCCGACACACTGATTTGAGATGCCTGTGTATCCTACTAAACTGTCTAAACGTCTGCGCGTGCCTATGATACGTCATCTAGCGCATTCCTTTAACACCTACACCAAACCAACTGGAATCCAAGAGAATATATTCTGACACGACATTTCTTGGGCCATGGATACATATATCGATGGCACACATAGTTATTCGCGCTACAGCTTTTTTTAATAGGCATGCCCGGCTTCAGTGTTTATTTGTAGGCCTGATGCTCGCCCTAGTTCGCACTTGCAATGTTCTGTTTTAGGGGCGAAGCTCCTTAAGGCGGCACCCGTTCGTCCCTCGTCGTGCTCGTAGTAGTGAGTAACAAGTCTTACCCTTTGACCTCCAAGGTGGTGCCGGTGGGAGATTTCTCCTGTGCGTTGTTGAACAATAAAAAATTCGCAGCGTGCGCGTTAACTAAAAGCCGAATTCTTCTGTCTCTGTAGAAGTGTAAGTGTTAGCTAAAAGCCGACTTCTTCTGTCTCTCATTCCCATTAGCAGCCATTGTTTACCTCCAAGGTAGTGCCTGGTGAGATTTCTCCTGTGCGTGATTAAACAATAAAAATTTTGTTCAAAACGCCGTTGATTGATGAAATAAACCAACGAAAGACGCCAGATGTTTTGTAAAAACAAAACGAAAGAACGCCAGATGTTTCTAAAGCAAAACGAAAAAGACGCCAGCTGCTTAACGAAAGACGCAAGGTGTTTTCTAAAGCAATGGTTTTCTAAACAATGAAAATTCACAGCGTACATGTAAAATTAAAGTGAGCTGCAAGTCGTCATAACTCATCGAACCTTTAGTATAAACGCGCCCGATCTCATGTCGGTGATGATGTACTGGGCAGAATTCACGGAAGATTCACGGTTTACCGATGAACCTCCGCAGCTTCGCCCACTCATCATCATTCACTCCGTGGATATGCTGTGATTTTTCTTTTAATTCATTATTTTATCTTTCTGTGTACACATGGCAGTAGTGCACAAGTATGCCCACGCGTCGACTTCCCATCATTCTCTCTCCTTGCTTTCTTTTAATATATGCATGCTACTGTTGATTTGTGCTTTACATGACAGACAAAGCTTCTTTAGTCCATTCAGGGGGCAAATTATTCTTTTAGTTGAAAAGTTAATTGCAGCGCATTGCTAGATACCTATACCTTTGTTCGATTTTCTAAGTTTACAGTGCTGGTCCGGGTGTACGTCTCTTGTTCTTGAACCCAGGCACAAAAGTGATTATTGACCACGAAGGAATTTTCCACGATGGCTCTGTAGGCATTGATGCGCTTTCATAATGCAGCGGAAGCAAGCTCCGCACCACAAGACTGCTGTCTGAAGCAAGCGGATGACCCGGCATTCTGGTGGCATAACGCAACCGACTCAAGAGCGGCGCTGCAGTCTCTGAAGTCCCCAAGCACGCAAGACCAACTCGTCATGGACATCAAATATCTATGCAACAAAGCCTGTGACCTCCATCACCGCATTGCTCTGCAGTGGATACCTGCCCACTGTGGAATACAAGGCAACGTCCATGCTGATGACGCTGCCAAAGCTGGACATGACGCCTCGAGAGAAATCATCAAGATACCTTTCTCGAGAAAAGATGCCGCGACAATCGTATCGGCACACGCTTGGCGGCTCCAGCGATCCCTCTGGACAGATGCTAATCACCAGTATGGACCACTTTACAAGATTGACCCATCGTGTAACTTTGATATGCCGCGAGACCTAAACAGGCAAGATGAAACATGCTTGCACCGCATCAGACTGAACGTCGCATACACCAACTACTTCAGGAGCAAGATTAAGCTGTCGGACTCACCAATGTGCGTCCAATGCAACGTCCAAGAAGATTTACATCATGTTCTTTGTGAATGCAAGCGATACGCATCAGAGAGACAGTCTCTGAAGGCAGCCTTGCATCTTCAACGGGGATCGTGCTTAGAGTTGCGACATGTTCTGGGCCCATGGCAAAGCAGCACCTGTGCGCTACGTGCCACGAAAGGGCTGTTGAATTTCTTGCGGGCCACGAGCCTGAACCAAACTTTGTAAACTTGTGTGACTGTATGTGTTATGTGGTTATCACTGTATATATCATAATCGTCACCCAGCACCTGGAGTAGCATGTCAGGCGAACAGCCAGGCAAACATCTCCAGCTTCATTAAAAGGTTTATCTCTCTCTCTCTAAGTTTACAGAGTGAAAACTCCACGCAAGAACTCTCTCTAGAATTTTAATACAGTATACTAATTTTGGAGTTTTACACCCCAATAAACCACGACATGATCATCAGGGACGCCTTAGTGGAGGGCTGCGGAAATTTTGACCGTATGGCGTTCTCTAACGTGCACCTAAATCTCAGTTCACGGGCTTCTAGCATTTCGCCTCCGTCGAAATGCGGCCTCCGCGACCGGGATTCGATCCCGCGACCTTCGGGTCAGCAATACAGCACCACAACCACTAGACCTCCGTTGTGGATTTCGTAGTTGTAAGATATCAAAAGAAACAACTACTCCATGTCTGAAATACTTGAAAAACACCGATCAAACCACCTCGAAAATCGGCCTGACATAACAGATCGCGAAAAACAATGATAGAATTGGACACTTCAAATAGAAGAAAGTCCGTGTACTTAGATTTAAACACATGTTTAAGAACCTCAGGTGGTAAAGATTAACTCGGAGTCCCCCTCTATGGCGTGCGCTCTAATCATATATTGTGGTTATGATTGTTAACCCTCTTTATGATTACGCACTGACATTGAGAAGATACACCCAACAGTCAGCTTCAACAATACCACCTTGCGCGTGTTTCAAGTCATAAGGGTTTAAATTGCATGCGGTGTAATTTGAATGTTACTTTCATCAGTGTCATTGCGAATTATGTAATATCGTGGCGCGTACATATGTGTGCACGGGGTCTGAGAGACTGAGATATGGATGCATATACACAGTAGTTTCCGTTTAGACGTTTCTCGATCTTCAACAAATCTGAACCCATCTTTTTTTGGACTCTTCTAAATCTTTCGCTTCGTTTGGCTACTGCCACGTGCTTGCTTGTATGAAAAAAATAAATAAAAAATTAGTGCTTACCTGTTGACCTGGACTTCCGACGTCTTCCAAGGCTTACGGTGCACAAGTGCGAAAGACGTCGATGACGTGAAGAGGCTATGGTTATCCCAAGCTTGAAAATAAAAGTTAGCTTAAGCGTAAGTGCCTCCTTGATGGCCGACGTTCCGAAGTTGTCATCATATAGGTCCTCGTCGACGCTTCGTTGCCTCCGCTGTCGTCCGTCGAAGTTCCAAGTTCAGCTAACTCGATTCCTCTGCGGTCTTCTCTTCAGTCGCCGACAAGTCGCACATGTGGCAGGCTCCGCTTCCTTCGAATAAACACAATTCCACCAAGTGCACGACAAAGAGTATTGAACGCCCGTACAGTGACAAAAACCTTTGCTTGTCGAATAACACACAGGCACACACACACTGTTCCTTTCAAAGGTTTCCTGGCCGCGTCGTCTGTCAGATACTCATTACGTCCTTTCTTCGGCAATACTTTCCTCGTCTCCAGAGAGTACAAGCCCGTGGCAAACACTTGCGTCTGTTTCGGTGAAAAACGGTGACTAAGAATACAACAACGAAGAGAAACACCTCAGCTACTGGAGATCAAAGGCTTCTTGGCGTCGACGACACAAGATCCTCTGCGATGCCGGATCACAAAAGCCGTTCGACCGCTTCGACAAATATTATTGGATATGTAAAGAAAAACGGAACCTCTTCGCTCTCCTCGAAGGAGAGACGGAACTCCTTGGCTCCTGTTCGCCGAATAAAGAGGAACGCTTGCAGCTGCCACGTCTTCCAAAACGACCTTGGCGTCGGGGGCGTCGAAATGTAAACGAGAACAGCGTCGGGGCGATCGCTACCCGCCTGCCCGGACCTCGTCCCACTGGCACTCGATCGACAACGGTACTTTTCCGGACACTCCGGTGGTCTTCTTCTTCTGGGTTACGCTGACACCGCTACAGGCGGGTTACTGGTGCGAGCGAGCCGCGCTGCAGCCGCTGCTCCGTCTTCGTTTTTCCCACGTACGCGTTCAGGTTGCCTCGGCGCCGGTCTTTTTGGTGGCCGCTGTCTTCGCTATCACCCGTTAGGCAAGGCCAGCCGGGGATCGCCACGTCGAACCATCCGTTGCCGGACGTCCCATGCGGATGCCCCGTGGCGCGAGAAAGTGTTTTTCAGAGTCCGCACGTTGCGCGCTCGTAGGCACGCAAGCGAGTCCTTTCGTTTGCCTTAGATATTCCGTTTCACTTTTCTTTATGTTCGGCGTTTTGGCGGGGATTTCGTTTATGTATTTTCTTTGCTCGCGTAAACGGCCTTTCCGGGCGGTCAGCGGTTTAAGCGGCGATCTGTGCCCCGCTGCGAAGCGAGTCGGGAGTGATCTGACCTCCGCGGCTGAGTCGGCACTGCTTTAGGCGTTTTTCCCGCACGTCCGACGCAGCGACGTTGACGAAATGTCTTTGAACTTCGCCTCCGCTTCTTTCACGTGCTTCAGTTTTTCCTTCGACACGAGGCGTGCCAGTGTCTCCGCACAGTGCAACGTGGCTTCCGTGGTAATGGCTCCTTCTGGTCAATGCATTAAGCTGGGCTAGTTGGTATTCATTGTATGCTTCCATATTGCTAGCGAACACGCACAAAGGACGACATAGAAAGAGACAGGACAACCGCTAGCGGTTGTCCTGTCTCTATGTCGTCCTTTGTGAGTGTTCGCTAGCAATATGGATCCTTCTGGTCGTCCCTGATTTCGCGTGAAGCGTCGATTTCAGCAAGCTTATATTGACAGCTCCAGGCAAAACTACAGATGTTACAAATGCGGCGACGCACAAGTGTTCAAATTTTCGCCTGAGGTTAATAAGTAAAAAGTAGAGCTGGGCAAATTTGGTGGCCATGATTTGACTATTTGTGCCCCGGTGCAGAACCTCGACGATCGACCGAATGGACCAGGGAATTGAACACCGCGTGTGATGCGAATTCTTTCTTTACATAAAAAATTCCCACTTTGCGTTGCTAGTTAGTTCCTGAGGTTTCCATCCACATGGCTGCACGAGAACCGTAGCATAGTTACCAGCTTGCCGAAATTTCATTTCGAAAGATGCCTACGAGGACCTTCTGTGTCAGAGGACCTGACTCACAAGCTTGCTGATTTGCCTGTTACTGTGGTGGCCCTCGCTGCTGTCTATGCAGAAATAAGCAAGCTGTTATGTAAAAACAAGTTTTCTAAAAGCAAACCTATGTAATTGTTGCATCAACTATAAGTAGCCTTACTGTAAACATGCCCCCCTCCAGCTCTTTTGACTGTGTAAATACGTACACTGCTATTTCATCGTCTACATGCTCCTTTTCAACAAGTCCATTTTATAATGAGTTCTCCATGACCATTTCACCACTACCAGCGTACAAATATCAAGGTCACATAGGTACCACGCTAAGACGCTTATAAACGTCCTCTAAAGTCCAATATAATTTCACGAGGTTTGGAGGTTTCTCTTGATAATTGGTTCTAGTCACTTAAGTGCATATGATGTAGGTGCACTGCAGGTTCAGGTAATACCCTCTGCCACGACAGAAAGCCCCCGAAAAAATGACGTGCGACTAAGATTCGTCCAATGCATGTCAAACCTCTGTAATGACACTGCTGAACGTCATCTTACGCCTTCACTTGCGCTACGTGTATTCTGCGGCTCGTTTGCAGCAGGGACGTTGTATTGAAAAGAAAATTAAAAAGAGACGTACAGCCGCGCTGTTGACTGTGCGGCTGGCGGCGAACTTGGCAGTCGCGTTATGTCTGACCGAGAACTAGGAAAGCAGAAGCGATGTTACCCGAGATGTTTGTTGATAACTGCTTATCGCAATTAGTGCTTTTTATTTTAGTTGCGCTCGGAAACAGCCCGTCTCTTTTTTTTTTCTTCTCAATGCTGCGCTAGCTGTCGGCTTGGCTATTTACGCTCTTGCACGTGCGCGTTGGGAAGTCAGACAGCTGACGACAGCTCGCCGGCTGTAACACGTAATCTTTATTTCCTGTTGATGTTGCTTTATTTTGGTGTTGGCCAGTTGCTACCTTGATGAAGGCAGGTCGGCTTATCGAAACATTGGCCACAGCGACACCACAAGAACTTTCCATCTCTTAACGTAATCTTTATATATTTCATACATTTTATGGATTTTTGCGGTATCTGTTGCTGTTGTTTATTTGTGAGCAAGCAGTGATTATATACGGTTTAATGTTGTCAGAAAGAAAACAAAAGAGATAGATCACTACAAAAATCAATTATCAGACAAACAAATAACAAATATCTTCTTCGCTGACATAGATTAAAACGGAAATATTTCTTGTGCATATAACGACAATGCGCGAAGGGCATACGGGGTTACAAAGGTTTACAAAATGTTCACGGACTGTCCTACTTTTCGACGCATAATCACATTGCGCGCTGCCTTGCCTTACAACAAGCGTCGTAGCCGCGAAAGCTTCTTGTTTGCAGAGTGCCATGCGGCGAAGTTATATGACGACCTGCAGAATAAAAAAAAAGAAGTTCCCGGTATTCTGGACTTCAGGTCGCGCCTTCTGACTCCTGACTTCTCTTTTGAATTCTGCCGTCCCGTCGTGAAACCAAAATTACGTTGCTTTGTTTTCCGTAATGGCTAAGGAAATAAAAATGAAGTTCCGAGCGTTGTCTCTACAGCACACAGGCGGCCCGCGTGCCAGGCATAAAACGCTCGATTAGCATGTAAGTGGCAGCACGTGTCGAGCACATTAAGTCCTCCTGTCGGCGCAGTAAAGACGGCCGCTCTGTTTGCTAAGAGTTGCGAGCAACCGAATAACGTACGCTCGCTTGCATATTTACGAGACAGAGTGATGCCTGCCGCAGATATGTTTTTTTTTGTTTTCTTATCTTTTTGTCATTCGCTCGCGAAACAGTGGCCCGTTGTGTTGACAGCCGTGAGTTGCAGCCGCAGCTGCACTCATAACGCTCGTGTCGCATACGGTGGCGCGCACGTCTGAAGTTGTCGCACTACCGTATGTCGCAACGTCTTGGCGCGTGTTACTTTATGCCCGCTGTTCCAACAGCTGTTTTGCATGCGAGACGGAGTGGAGAAGAGAAAGTGCGTTGTTTTTGTATTCGTCGACGGTGTCGTCGTTGTCGGCACGTTCCGTTTTTTTTTCTCAATAGTTTTTTTGTTTTGTTGCGTTCTGCACGCTGTTTGCAGCGAAAGCGAAACCCTACTCACGATGTGCAGCCAACTATAGCTCGGGCTAACTCTCTATTCTCACGAAGCTTCCAGTTTGAGGTGGCACGAAGATAGATAGATAGATAGATAGATAGATAGATAGACAGACAGACAGACAGACAGACAGACAGACAGGACAGACATAGATAGATAGATAGATAGATAGATAGATAGATAGATATGATTAGATAGATAGGATAGATAGATAGATAGGACAGACAGACAGACAGACAGACAGACAGACGACAGACAGACAGCAAAAGATAGATAGATAGATAGGCTAGATAGATAGATAGATTAGATAGGATAGATAGAAGATAGATAGATAGATAGATAGACAGATAGACAGATAGATAGACTGATAGATAGCTAGATAGATAGATAGGGGATAGATAGATAGATAGTGATAGATAGATAGACAGACAGGACAGACAGAACAGACAGGGACAGACAGGCCAGACAGACAGACAGACGCAGCAGATCGATAGATAGATAGTAGATAGATAGATAGATAGATAGATAGTAGATAGATAGATAAAGATAGATAGATAGATAATAGATAGATAGATAGATAGATAGAAACACTACATAAAACGCCACATCACTTGATTATACATCGTAAAATGTTAAGTGAGTATCCATGATAAATATAAAAACAGCGCTTAACACACGGGACTAAGCAAGAAGTGACACACGCGGCGCTAAACTTGAAACAGGATTTATTGAAAAAAATCACAGCATATCCACGGAGTGAATGATGATGAGTGGGTGAAGCTGCGGAGGTTCATCGGTAAACCGTGAATCTTCCGTGAATTCTGCCCAGTACATCATCACCGACGTGAGATCGGGCGCGCTTATACTAAAGGTTCGATGAGTTATGACGACTTGCAGCTCACTTTAATTTTACATGTACGCTGTGAATTTTCATTGTTAGAAAACCATTGCTTAGAAAACACCTTGCGTCTTTCGTAAGCAGCTGGCGTCTTTTCGTTTTGCTTTAGAAACATCTGGCGTTCTTTCGTTTTGTTTTTACAAAACATCTGGCGTCTTTCGTTGGTTTATTTCATCAATCAACGGCGTTTTGAACAAAATTTTTATTGTTTAATCACGCACAGGAGAAATCTCACCAGGCACTACCTTGGAGGTAAACAATGGCTGCTAATGGGAATGAGAGACAGAAGAAGTCGGCTTTTAGCTAACACTTACACTTCTACAGAGACAGAAGAATTCGGCTTTTAGTTAACGCGCACGCTGCGAATTTTTTATTGTTCAACAACGCACAGGAGAAATCTCCCACCGGCACCACCTTGGAGGTCAAAGGGTAAGACTTGTTACTCACTACTACGAGCACGACGAGGGACGAACGGGTGCCGCCTTAAGGAGCTTCGCCCCTAAAACGATATGGTGGTTAACAAAAGCCTTAAAACGAGCGCGCATGCTAACTGTGAAAACGATACGCTTGTTATTCCTAGAAGCATCATCTGGTGTGCGCTCATTGGTCATCTACGATTAACAAGCACATTTCATTCGATGATAACGACAGGGAAGGCTGGCTAACACACTCACTTGCTTTTCTGCATATATTAAATGCCTCCGCTAAGTGAGTATGTATATTTAATTCTGCGAAAAAAAAAAAGAAGACATCGAATACAAGTGCAGAATATAAACAGCCGCACTCGTTTCTTTATCCAATCCGTGCCAAGAAGGAGGAAGATGCAAACCGAGGATCTGAAAGAAAAAAGAAAAAAAAGGAGCCGGAATCTACTTAATTGCCAAAATAGTGCGAAGCCTTGAAAAATTCTGCTTGCTTGCTATCCGTGATTTTTCTGCTGTATTTGAACGACGGCCGAGCCAACCTTCCTTCTTTAGTAATCGCACTTTGAATCTATGCGGTCGAGTTCAGGTTCTGGTTTTGTCGCTGCGTACGAATTACATAATCAATGGAAAGTCTATACAGTTGATAAGAAACTGCTACACTCGAATGCTTTTGAAGAGGCTCAGAAATGTTTCACTCGTGAGGCTGAATTTTGGACGCTGACCAGGAAGATTGAAGGGCAGCCGCATGTCCAATACGGATCGTTAAGCAGGTTATCGATCCCAAGCTGGGCGCCATTGGTATCGCTTTCCTTTTCTTTCCTGCCTTATAGTTAGATACCTGTATGGATTAATACGTAGATGGACAGATGCCACGAGCAATGTTTTCTTTCTTTTTTTTTTTAAAGCGAACTGCGGTAAATTCCGAATAGGATTGGCTGGGAACTTTTCGAGTGACGGCCGTCGCAATGACAATTTCGTTGTTTGCAACTATAAATTCTTTCGCGGAGGGTCAAAGCGATGTCGAAGAGAGCGAGAGACAAAGAACGGTCGTTACAGTCGACCGAGAAGAAAAAGAAGATAGATATTAAGATGGCCTTCGCCTTCCAGTCGTCTTAGACAAACGCATAAGGGAGGGACCGTGGGACATTTTTGCACAAGCAATTCTGCCATAGTGGACTGTCACTTCCATGCCTCTGTGCACTAGTAACTGTTTCCCTTTTATGACCAGCAAGCGGCTAAAATATATGCATGCGGCCTGTATTCCATCACTTATCTAATTGACTCGCACAGCTGAATAGTGGCAAGGGACAATGTTTGCCCCAATAGAAAAAATTAAGGTAGCTTCGCACTATAGTGGTGCCAGCCTAAGGAATGATGGAGTATCGGGCGGCCTGCCTTGTTTCTCTTTATTTTTCTCCGTCTTTCTTTCTCTCTTTCTTTCTCCTTTTCTCCTTCCCTCTGTTTTCTAGTCGCTTTTTTTTTTCCTCTGTTTCTCTCTTTCCGCAGTGTGTCTCTCTTTCTCGCTATATATATTTGTTTTCTTTTTTTATTTCTCTTCCTTGTCCGCTATGTATCCCGGTTTTCAGGCCCTAGATTGGGAAGAGTTAGGGATAAGAGTTAATGGAGAGTTTCTAACCCGATTCTGATGACTTCTTGAGTAACGCGGGAGACGATGCAGCTCATGATTCTGAACTGGATCGGAAAGTAGAAGAGTAGGTCTGAAATTTTGCATAAAACTAAAGTAATGTGAACAATCTTGGCAGAGAACAGCGCTCTATGGCGAGACACTGAAGTTGTAAAGGAGTTTTTCTATAACCGCGGAGCCCAACCATGAGAGTGAAATCTAGAAGAATAAGGATTGGGGCTCTGTCGGCAAGCATTATCTCATGAATGGTTTCTTTCAAGAGGAAGGTATATATATCTTTACTTCTACGAGCAGAAACCTGGAGACTACAAAGGGGTTCAACTTAAATTGAGACGACGCAGCGAGCGATGGAAAGGAAAATATTTCTAAGAGACAGGAAGAGAGCAGAGTTCAGCAACAAACGGGGTTAAGGACCATAGTTGTCAAAGAAGATTCTCTTCTATTTCTTTCTTCTATCTCTCCTGTACACGCTTCTCTCTCATTCCTTTCTCTTTATTTCTTTATTTCTACTCTTGTCACGTTCTCTCACCCATTCAAAGTTATTGCATCCCACGACGGACATATCGGGACCGTGTTCTGGGAAGCTAGGAGAAGATGAAGAAGAGGACGAAGAGAGCGCGTGCCGGTTCATGATGATGATAGTTTTCCTTTCGCTCTGCACGGACTAACAGTCGGCTTAAACATCTCCGCGGTTAAGAAACAACATATTCAGAATACCATTTAGCAACAATTTATCCTTTAGTAAAACAGGGGCAACATTATCCGCAATTCCGTTTGTCTTTGATATAGTGACTAAAACAGCACCTGTGCGCTACGTGGCACGAAAGCGCTGTTGACTTTCTTGCGGGCCACGAGCCTGAACGAAACTTTGTAAACTTGCGTCACTGTATGTGGTTATGTGTTTATCAGTGTATATATCATAATCGTCACCCAGCACCTGGAGTAGCATGTCAGGCGAATAGCCAGGCAAAAATCTCCAGCTTTACATTAAAATGTTTCTCTCGGTCTCTCCCTACCGCTTGCATGGCATTTCCCTAACTTTGTTACCAACGTATGTGCGCGTCGTAAAACAAGCGCACAGCGCACTCAAACGCGCACCATTATACAGCCGCACATATTGTTCGAAAAGTCGAGACTCCCGTACGCGCACAGGAAACGTATTGGTCTATTTTGTCTAAGCTGGCCAGGAACAACCGGGGGGAAAAACCGCTTTAAAAGCCAATCCGTACGTGACTAACACGATGCTGGTAGCCATTGAATCCAGATGAGGCATCGGTGACGTATCCACATATACCGGAGTGTGACTCGAATAGTTGCCCTACTTTCGTCTTGCGTCAGGTTTGCTCGAGATCCTTTACGCGATACGCCTTTCTCGTCTTAGCGACGCCGCCTGTTTGTCATCACGCATAAGCGGAATCTGCCAACGCTTCCCGAAGCTTCATTCATATTTAAAGAGGGAGAGGAGAAAAAAATCGATGCTCTATGTTAATAAAGCGCCGTGTGTAAGGCGAAGGACATCCGGTATAGATGCGAACGGCTTTGTGCCTGTAAGCTGTCCTTGGGAGTTTATTTTTTCTTGTTTTTACATGGATTTTGCTTTAGCGGAGGGGATAATTCAATGTTAAAGAGAAGCACTACGAAGTCTGCGTTCTGTGGAGAAGACTACGGAAGTTTTAGCACGCAGTTTCGTTACAATGCTACTGGTATTTGTGTAAGAGCTCTCGCAGTGGCACAATTTTTAAAGCTGTTTCACCGATTGGCCGGAAGCCAACTCTACCGGCGCGACGTTCCTTGAACCTGACGGTGGCTTAGATTCCCGGATATTCACGATACCTGAAGTTAGAGAAGCAGTCGGTATTCATGAATCGAAATGCGGATGACCCTACCCCTAGAGATCTACCTGGGGTTAGAGAAGCACTCGGTATTCAGGAATCGAAATGCGGATGACCCTACCCCTAGAGATCTACCTGGGGTTAGAGAAGCACTCGGTATTCAGGAATCGAAATGCGGATGACCCTACCCCTAGAGATCAATGCGCAATCAATTTTCACCATGAAAAACTTCTTTCTTAAGCAAGACGTCGCTCTCTCGTGGTAGTTTGGCCTCGGCTTCTTGTCAATGTGGGGTGTTTGCTTTTATTCACTCAGTACTTTGATTGTTCATGGGAATATGAGTAGCTATAGTAGGCTCTATTGTGATCCATGTATTTATTACGTGAGCGCATTTCACTTAGTAGCTTGCTTTACATTCACGCGTGGACCTATGCAGGCATGCCAGCCACAAGTGGTAACATCCGCATGATGAGCGGTAGATAAGACGACTATTTCTATCTCTAAGCCAGTCGAGGTTATCACAGATGCAACGGCCGTGTATGCATACATTATCTGCAATAGCGATAAAGATTGTGATATTATGAACTCATAAGTATATAGCCTATGTTTTTTTTTACTTCACTCTATCCGTAGCAAATAATGGATAACCGAGCAGAACAGAGGCGTGGTTGAACTCCACAAACTTCGCGAATGTTACACGGAAATCGTTACACAGATATAGGCATCGCCTTTTTATACTGCAGGTGTTTGTAATTCAACCGCACACGTTTGAAGGTTTTATTGTGGTGCATGAGTGTTAAAAGCCATGAACAAATAGTAGAAGAGAAGGACGCCTTGTGTCTATGCGATTGAGCGAACAAAAACAATACTATGCCTATTTTCATGTTTCGGTGAATTCATATTGAAACATAGCGGTGAGCGCACTGACACGTTTGAAAGCGTCTTGAAGAGAGGTTGGCATCGCCACTTTTACAGGAATGTTTTATTCGCTTGAAACATATTTGCTAAACATAAATTTTTAGATATCTAATGGCGTCTTGACCGTTTTTTGGACAACAGCGCTACTCGAAGACTGATGACAACAGCGCATGCTTACGTTTTCTTTCTGCGATACAATGCTGCCTTATATAGCAGAGCCGCCTCTTTTTCGCTTCTTTGTTGTTAATTGTTGCTTCTCCTTCAGTTCGGTGGTCTCACGAGCTTTGCTGAATGCTCGGTTTACTGTTCTGCCTTCGCCCAAGTCATGTATCCTCTGCAATGCTCGTCAGATTACTCGAACATGAAAACTGTGACGGTGGTTAGTCCTCAGGTGAGACACTTATGTTATCTGCGGGCCCTGTATTACACGTCATATGTCAGCATTCAGCAGTACATTTAGGGTGGCCACCGGTGGGCCTTGCATCATATACATCTCACCCCTACAGCACCAGCTCTGACTTCTAAAACGTGATTTCTGGTGTTATCTTAGTTACGCGTAAACTTTGAACCGTGACACACGAATATATGACCAAATGAGCTATAAGATGCAGAAAGAAAGACAAGAACAGAATAACTATACTCGCTATGAGAACTGTACGAACAGAACTCGCTATAAGCACTATTTGTGGCTAGTCGTCAAGACTCACGCCAAAAAGTGTTTACTGTGCACTGGAAACACTTTTGCCTCAGTAAATGCCTTCGTAAATATTTACCTTGGCATGCCTTCGTAAATATAAGGAAGCGCGCCAGTTAGAGATAAGGCAAGACGCACAAACCTCGAAGAACATATGTACTTGCGGATGTTGTCGTGTATCCACGTCGCAACGACTACGCTGAGCACAAATATAGCTAGCAATCGTTGCCTACACCATAGGAAGCAATTTGCCATCTGACTTGACGTTTCTCGTAGTGTGAGATAAATGCTTGTTATTTCCGTTTATCTTTTACTCAGCTGACGTGAGATCGCTTGTTTACGACTAGCAGAACAGCCTTAGGTAAGGATAATAGAATTTGCTGTCGTAAACGGCCTTTTCCGGTCAAATCAAGCGAACACCGCCGGCTGTTGCTGAAGCGTCAGTAACAGCCGGCGGTATCCTGACGCTCCATGGTGACTTCATGAGTCGAACCTTTCCTACGAGTCCCGTAGGGTCGTGATGTCAGGTCTTCGTTCTATTGACCACGTTGCAATTACGGCCTACTTATACAAACGTGACAGCTTTTAGACTGCCTTCCGCGGATAGGGCGACTTCTCGAACAGCGAAGTTGGCCTCCGTGTCGGCCGAGTAGCCGCAGTTCATACTCGACATCGTACATTACACTTCCCGCCGTTTCGACTTACCCGCCCGTGTCTTGCCCGCGTCCCAGCATTACCTCGGTTTCCGTCTCTTCTTGGATTCAAGAACGTAATCGAAAACCCGGAAAAGCCAAAGGTCTAACACGGCCCTCCGCGTCGTCCGCGATACTCCTTAGCAACCTGACGGACATGAGTAAAACATTTTCCACCGCTTAGGCAGTGAAGAGTGTCAATAAGCCAGCCAGCAACATAACAGACATGGGACTAGCATTTTTCCAGTGCTTCAGAAGAAAGTGTCAGTAAGCCGGATTGGACCTGCGCACGCTCGTTCGTCGCCCTCTTAAGGACCTGCTTAAAAGTTCGATGATCCTGCAAGAACCAACCTGATTAGTGTGACACGGCCTACGACCTGAGACTGGCGGAAGAAGCTCAGCTACCCCTGTCTTTGCTTCTTGTTTTGAGTAAAGGTGTGACATCCATAGATTGGCGTTTTCCTCTTGCGGGCATTGCGCGCCTTCGGCGCGTGTTTTCGATTAAGCGCTGGGGGCGTCCCCACCTGTCACGCTGGTTAGCCGTAATGGTAGCGAATCTCGTAGGATCTGTCACTTCAAGAAATTCACACACGCATCACTGCTGCCGCGGCACATATATGGAAGTTTCGTTTAGTGACATAATTCTATCGTATATTGCAAAGTTGTAATCGCTTTCTTTTTATCATTTACATTTTCCCGCGAATTTTGTCCGTTTTGCTGTAAACGATGTAACATGCCAGTATTTTCGCATGCTACGGATGTTCTAAAATATCAGGCGATTGCTCTGTCACGCTTAGTAAATATTTATTGGCTACATTTTGTCACGTTACTGGTATGTAACGAGGGTTTGTTTTTCTATCCGATTCAAGTAGAAATACTTACGGAGGTTTGGTTATCATCGTCATCATTATAAGCTTTTTTTATGTCCACCGTGGGACGAAGACCTCTCTCAATTATCTCCAATTTACCATATCTTGCGTGAGCTGCTTCAAAATTATCCCTGCGAAATTCTTAATTTCGTTACATTCATTCTTAGTTTCAATAATTAATTTCAACGCTTTATGGGGTGAACTTGCGCCCAGTAAAATAGGTAACACCCAAAGTGCAGCGAAAGCGTCAAGCACAGACGTCCGTCGTCGGTAATCTGACCGCGTCGTATTTTATACACGAATTCCTGCGTTATCGCGGGGCCTCGGCTTCTCGCGTTGCGCGCGCAATCTTATCAGAATCGTCCAAAACAATCGAGGGGTCGCTCAAACATTGCGGCGAGACCTTCGCAGAGCTGAGGTATCAATCAGTTTTGTGCGTGAAACACGATCGCGTCAAGAATAACGAAGTAAGCGCGCGTGGCAATACGCAGGAGAGGCATTCGACCTTTATTACATGGGTTCCTCGGATTCCGAGTCTTGCGGGCGAAGTTAAAGAGAACATCTACCACGAAAGGTCATCGGCTTGTCGATCATCGGTGCGAAGCGTAGGGCACGTGCCTATGACGATGTGCCAGCAGTCCTGAGTGATGACCGCGTTGCGGTATCCAGGCGGCTCTGCCAGGGTTTTCCGGGAACATCACTAGATAGGGTGTTTAGTTGAGGGTTAAGCGATGTTTCGCTGGTCATGGAAATCACCGGCTAAAGTTCATCGTACATGACTTGGGTCAAGGCATGGACCTTCGTGCTGACCGGCTGGCTTTGGGGGCGGAACCTGCGTGTGACCCCCTTAGTACGGAGAGATAATCAGTGTGAGCGAGTGAGGCTTCGTTAAGGAACCTTGGAATATGGTTAATCAATATGCTTGCCGGTTTCATGCAGTCCCTCCCCCCCTTTTTTTTCTATTCTTTTTTTTTGCGCAGTAAGAGGAGAACACGCCGTGTAAGATAGATGAGTAGCAAAACCGGCCAGTGCGTACAAGAGGTGACAGACAGCAAACAACAGTGACACCAACAACAACAACAAGTGAGACGAAATATTTGGATCATCTCTGAAAACGGTTAAGACACATACAGAAAACACAGTGCCTGCTTACAGTATGCCGACTGCAAAGTTGGAAGCTCTGCGCACCACGCTGCATTTCATTAATGATGAACTGAGACAAAAATGAGCGATTTTCTGTTACTGAGAGGCGACGCTGCAGTGCCTGCCTAGCATCAGCCTTACGCAGTAGTAGGCACGAACAGATGGTATTCGAAATTCTGATTGTGATACGCGATCTAAGTGACAAAAGGAATCGAATAACTTTTCAATGGATACCCAGTCACTGTGGGATTAATGGCAAAGGAGCTGTCTGTTCAGCCCGTATAGAAGACCCCCGACTTTCAAGAGCGCTTCGAGCCTTTGAGTGCTCCGGCGATGAAGAAACACTTCGGTATATTCTCCGCCACTGTCCGCAGTACAGTGCGGAGAGACGCTGCCTTTTCAATTTCTGCCGGAAGGAAGAATTGTAGGCCGTCAAAAGGACTCAGCGACGCATAAGGAGGTCCTGCCAGTGCTGACCTGCTGCGCAAGCAAATAAACCACGCATTGAAAAGTCGACCTTGCCTTTATCTCTCGCTTTTCTTGCCATTCTCGTTTCTCTTGCCAATATTGTGCCCTGAACGTGTTCCTCGAATACTCTGAATACGGCCGGCAAGGTGGAGTGTCAAGAGATTGAAGTTTGAAGTTTATTTCACCACAGTGTTACATTTTTTTTACATTTTTGCTGTCATTCATGAAACAAAAATACAATGTGTGGTGTGGAATGTGGGGAAAAAGCTGCGATACAAATGCAGCTTGACTAGCCCCACATCCCAGCAATACAAGGCAGAAAAAGTGACAGCATTCATGAAGTCATCTAAACAAGTAAACGGACGCATATACATAGTTTAAAGTGGCACCATAAGAAATATCCTTACATACAAAAAATTTAAAGAAATGTAGACAGGACTGCACTCTTTGAAATACGAAAAATAGAAATAAGCAAATATAAAAAAGTCTTCGGAACTGCCAAAATTTGTGCCAGATTTTTCCCTTTTTTTTTCTCTTGCGTCATGTAGGCAAAAAAAAAAAAAAAGATTGGACATATCCTGTCGCGAGAGAAGGCGTATAATCGCTCCATTGAAAAAAGTGAATTTATTTAGTATGTCTGGGAATGAATGTTTCGGCATTTGGAGACCATAGTTTGTTCGGTATCGAGGAACCTTCCAACGATCGCTCTGTCTATAGTAGGTCGAGACGAGGTGCTGCGCTCTAAGCATGCTATGGAGATAAGATTGTTTTTTCCTTTATCGCCCTGATGGTATTATGCCCTCACCATGCATAAATACCTCAATACGTTTCGATGGTGCTTTGTGAGAACAACGCTGTTTTCTTTTTTTTTTTTACAGCGCACCTGTGTATGGCCAAGATCCCGGGTTTCGTGGCGTTCATGTAAAAGAATTCCTCTCTGGAAAGAGTCTAGTTTCCTCAGTCTCTCTGAGATGGCGGTTGTCATCCACACTGTATGAGAACTCCCTTATAAACTCCCGTAGAACGCGCAGTTATAAAGCGAGATTCAGTAAAGAAGAAGAACAATGCACATGCTGTGGGGAAGATAAGGAAACGGCGGAGCATGTTCTGATTGAATGTGGAGACATCCACCCAGGTGTACGTTCGGGTGCGAGCCTACATGAAGCCTTGGGTTTTAGGGACGACGATGGAAAGCTGAACACGCCCGCGATTGAAATAAGTGAGAGACGGTTAGAGTATACGTGGCAGAAAGTTAGAGAGGAAGGACAAAAATAAATAATGGGGAAATTAAGCACATTCTGCCGTAAAGGGCAGGGAACTGGGTTGTGAACTTACGGTTTTTTTTTTTGCTGTAGTAAGATAGTTTTAATCGAAATAGAGGCATTAAGACATTACAAAAATGGAAAAAGTTTTTTTTATTCGTCGAGCTTGGTGGCACACTTGTCACCGCACCGTTAAAAGGGGACGCTCATAGCATCCATCCATCCATGCGGAGCATTATACAAGCAGCTGCCGCGTCCGCGCCCTGTTACGACACACGCGCGCCTGGGGGCAGCAAGAAACAATAAATAAATAAATAAATAAATAAATAAATAAATAAATAAATAAATAAATAAATAAATAAATAAATAAATAAATAAATAAATAAAGGTCGTGGGCCTTCATATTTTGACCTAAAAAGGCTTATATTGCGCCTGGAAAAGTGTATTCCCAGTAATGCATTTGTATTTAGAAGTGACGCCGACATTAAGGGGATAGGTGAAAGCTTGGTCTTTGAAAGCTGGCTTTCCCACATTGTATGTTGCAGTGAAGCCTACTCATAAAGAAAAAAAAGTCCTCCACGTTGGGTCACAATTAAATAAATGAAACCAGCAGCTGCCGAGTAGATGTTCTGCACTAGCCGTGGTACGGCCACATATAGTTAGGACTACCGAGTAGCAACACGGAAAGGCGAAGGGAACAGCAACGGTAAAGTGCACCTCGATGGTGGTGTCGAAGTCGATGTGTCGCGGTAGACTCCGCACAGTGGTGTGAACGTTGATGGGCACGCTCACAAGTTGACCTTTGACCCCGAACTGGCCTCCGCCACGCCACCTCTGCGTCGTGTGCTGAACGGCTTCGCAGGTCATCCACCCGCACAGAGTGAAATGACTCACAATCTGAACAGCGAATCTGTTCTTACCCTTCGTTGGTGCCGTATTAACGCTTAGCGCTGGAGGCGTGCATGTCATGTATACAGCAGTAGGGCTTGCAACGCTGCTTGCGTTCCAGCGCAGCCGTGGTAGTAGAACGTTTTAGTCTGTCCGGTATTCCGCTATACACAGACTGCTTTGTGTATAGCGGAATACCGGGTGTGAACTGCGCATGCGCGCGCCCCAGAAGCATGGCCGCACCGCCAAAAGCGGTTGCCGTTCACATCGAATCTATCAAGCGGCCATCGTGCGCTTTGGAGCTCGTTAGCTCCGAACTGATGCAGTTATTTGCTTTAGATTCATGCCCTTAAGCTTTGGCAGCAAGATATTCGTCTGAATTCAGCACCGTTTTCGAGAGTCATACTCAGATAATTGATGTTGTAGGCTTAGCGAGTGGGACGGGCGCTTCCCGAATCTCGGAGGGTATAGATTACGCGTTTGTTGGTTGTTTATTGTCCATAGATGGCGCCCTTTGACGTGGAGGCAGTTATGACACACACTATGCGGTATTACGCTATGCCTTTGCGATAGCGGAATAGCGGACAGGCTAAAACGCTCTAGTAACTTGAGTTTTGGCTGAGTGTAATGGCCACGGCCGCGCTGGAACGCCGCTGTAGCGTTCTAGCGCGGCCTTCTAGCGCGGCCGGGAACTGTCGCGCGGTATCCACGTGGCTTCACCTGAAGAGCAAAGAAACAGCAGAGAAATCCTTATTGAGAACTGGTCAGGACGCAGCTGTCCGCAACAGTGGAAAATCGCTCCCCATAGCTTAAATACAGAGTGTCAAATAAAGAGCAATGATGCAACACACAAATACTTAGAAAAGACTCGCAAAACTTTTAAATACTTAGAATGACTTGCGAAAAAAACATGGAAAGGCAATAGCCTGACGAAAGGGGACATCAGCTTAGACGGCTTTCACGAAATGCTAGCTGCATTTTTTTAATACACAAAAAGTTCTTTTCCTTTTGTGACATCATTGTAACATGTGCTTGCGTTAATCGCAATAATTACTCTCATATTGAGAAGAATGGGTTTAATGAAGTAAGCGTTACTACATTTAATCGGATACTCGTAATTACCTTTACATTGCATCAACTTTTCCTTCTTATTTATGATCATCCTTGTGCATATGCCTGTGCAAGCGTTACAGGGCATATAGTTTTGTTCGGAGACTTGAGTGTATAAATTTTGACGCGACTGCGTTAAAGAGCTCGTTTCGCAGAAATTCCGGTGTCGACGGTGGCGACGTCGTCTTCGGTGTCAGCGTCGTTGGTTGTGAGCGAAAAATCTTGTCCGTGACCGTAAAATAAAGAAAGCTGCAAATAAAATTTTGGGTCCTAGTGAGAATCGAACCCAGGCCGTCTGCGTGGCAAGCAGGTGTTCTGCCACAGAGCCACTCCATTGCTTGGAACTACGCTGAAATTAACTTTAATGCTTCACAAACATACGCGTCCTTTGTACAGGTGTCACAGTACGAGATGTAATATCGCAGTAAAAAGGGTACAAGCGTATATTGGCATCGGGCGTCACACCGTGTGAACTGCATAACGAGTTGGTGGTTTAAAGCCGGCCACCCATTACAAAAGGCACACACATTACTACGCGTATTCCCATACGAAAACGTAGTGGGCCCATGGTAACTTCTTAAAAGTATCACGCGCGTAATTGCTGCTGGTTTAAAGCATGCCACCCATTACAAAGGACATACACATTAGTGCGCGCATTCTCTTTTACCCTTGTTACACAGACAGCTTAAACCTCGGTTAGTGTAACCGCGGTTACGCGTAACCGCGGTTCGCTTATGTTGCACGGTATGCGAAACCGCGGTTGTACTAAACTGAGCTTGGCGACCTCGGTTTGGCAGTTAACCGAGAAAATGGCGGCCTCCATGGAGGACGTGTGCACGCCGCGAGCGTTCGTGTAAAACGAACGAATTGGCCTGTACGAACCACGGAAAGCCTCATTAGGCTTTGGGAAAACAATTTGCGTCATCTACGGAGCACCTCAAGGAATGCGAAAGTGGACGCGGCAATAACAGCCGAGTTGAACGCCGGGCTGCCGCCAGACGCAGAGCCATGTATTCACGCCAAAGCAAGTCCGCTTTAATGGCTCGTTCACACTGAGACATTCGGCGGCGAGAGCGCGCGGAATCCGCTTCGGCGGCAGCGAGATCCGCTGGAAAAGCCCTTTCCGCGCCGATCCGTCCTGGACCGATTTTTGCGGCAGCTGCCACCGGATTCCCTCACCGCGAACCAATCGGAACGCGAGTCGAACATTCAAAAAATGGCGGCGCGTTTGTGATATCCCAGTCGTCGAAGCCCACAGCAACGGCGAAGTCTTTCGTAATCATCCTGTAGCTCTCGATAACTGCCAAGTGTTGTCGCGATTAGCATCTTTGCAATACATCATCGCGATCTTGCAAAACGGGTAGCATTATCTCGGCTCCACCAAGCTTCTCGCGTCTTGCAAATGAGAACGAACCAACCACAACTGCTTGCGTCGTTTCTTGTTCGGCGAATGCATGCTTCTCCTCGTCAGACATCGCCAGAAAGTTGCTTTCCAGCAGTCCCAGCAGTTCGACGACCCTGCTCCTGTTTATGCGCTTCGCCGTAACGAAACGCGTACGCAACGCAGAGCGCGTCGATGCCAGCGTTCCTTCGCGCGAAGCGACGGTGACAACTAGGAGCCCTAGTTTCGGCGGTGCGGTTGCTAAGTGGTGTGAACAATGTGGAATTTCGGCGGCACGAGAATTCCGTTCGCTATGGCCGGCGAATTCCTCAGTGTGAATGAGCCATAACCGAGGACGCTTGTGCGCCGCGTAACATCGGCGAACCGTGGTTGGCGCTAACCGTGGTTCAACGCGGTTAACCGTGGTTGGTCGTAACTGCGGTTAACTTGCCTGTGTAACAAGGGTATTACACACACGTAGTGCGTATACTGTTGTCATAAAAGTGCTGTTAAAGAGGGCGGAAACCTTTACCTTTACTAAGGTATGTCGAGTGTGTGTGTGTGCGCGTGTGTGTGAGACCGGGCGACTGACCATAATGACAAGCGAAACAGAGCACGATGAGGATGGGGACGGATATCGCTATCGCGTGCAACTCTTAAAGGCGAAGCTTAAGCGTCCCCTAATTTTTGTTGGGGCATCAGTGTCAAGTGGCGCACGACAACGAAGACGGCCACGCAAGACGGAGGCAGAGAAGGCAGACACCAAAGCTCGGCGTGCTGCGGCTATGCGACCACTTTGTACTTTGTCAATTACGTCGCAGTAATGCAAAATGTCAACTTCTCGAGTAAGAACATACAATAAGAAGTATGCACTAAGTGGTCGAAGTACGCACTATAGGGGCAGGGTATCGCTGTCGCGTTCAACTTTTAAAGGCGAAGCTTAAGCGTCCCCCATTTTTTTTAAAAGTCGTTTTTTTAGGAGGCGGTAATACCTCCTCATTCCCTGCACAAACTGCAGTACGTAAGAATCGGCACTGCTAGGTGTCGCAAAAGTGTTAGTGGGTTCTGTGATGTAGGCATATGCGCAGGGCAGACTGCAAACTTCATGGAGGAAAAGAAAAAAAAAAGACTGGGAGGGAGCGTCACGCGATAGTCTTGAAGTTCAGCCATGAAAAATGAAACAGGAGCATGCTGGGAATTCTGACAACAGCAGGGAACACGAGGAGAGAGCGGCTTCAGAGGACGTTCGCTTGTGGACGCTAGGCGCTCTCGCTCCTATTTTTTCCATTCTATATTAATACCCTTGTTACACAGGCAAGTTAACCGCAGTTACGACCAACCACGGTTAACCGCGTCGGACCACGGTTAGCACCAACCCCGGTTCACGGCGCACAAGCGTCCTCGGTTAAAGCGGACTTGCTTTGGCGTGAATACATGGCTCTGCGTCTGGCGGCAGTCCGGCGTTCAACTCGGCTGTTATTGCCGCGTCCATTTTCGCATTCCTTGAGGTGCTCCGTAGATGACGCAAATTGTTTTCCCGAAGCCTAATCAGACTTTCCGTGGTTGTGCAGGCCAATTCGTTCGTTTTTCACGAACGCTCGCCGGCGTGCACTCGTCCTCCATGGAGGCCGCCATTTTCTCGGTTAACTGCCAAACCGAGGTCGCCAAGCTCGGTGTGGTGCAACCGCGGTTTCGCATACCGTGTAACATAAGCGAACCGCGGTTACACTAACCGAAGTTTAGGCTGTCTGTGTGACAAAGATTTGACTTTCGAGTTGCAGAACTGTACAGGTTTGCCAGCACCGCTTACGTGAAGAAGGATGGTCGTGAAGCAGGACTAAACGAGGTATTGGTCTCTCGCTTGCAAGTTTTTGCAATGAAGTTCGTTGCTTGTTTACGATTGTAACGTCGTGGTAGTTCAGAATACAAATGCATTACTTTTATGTATTGTTTCCTTAAATAAAAGTGCGGAAGAAACTAGCGCCACTGTTGTGGCTGAAGGGAGACACTCCTGTACTTTAGCATTTGTTTCACTGACACAGTGCTTGAGTATTATTTGTGTGTGATACAAAGCTCTCCCATAGTAGGGTACTCCGAATCATTCCGCTATATTTAAGGCCAAGGCCTCATCAAACGCGAAAGTTGACCAGCGTCCCTGTCGGTAGCGTCAACACCAGTTATGCAGAATATTATCACGTGATGACGCCACAAAGTGCCAAAAATTCTAGACGTCATTATGGCGTATTCGTTACGTCGCGTGACGTAACGTCAGATGATGACGCCTTCACATTATATCGTAGCTTGGTCAAAGGAGGGCCGTTCACGGAGGCAGTGCAAGACCAGATGTGGCGCCTCCGAATCTGGAGGCAGTGGTAAAACCACGATAGTTGCTGAAAGCTTTCTGAGGGTGGCGGGGAAGGATAAATACGACTGAGAAGAAAAAGATGGCTTTCGTCTTGCAGTCGTCCTAGGGGAGGGCACATGAGGGACCCTGTGAGTTTTTATAAATCCATCTTGGTATGCTGCTTCGTGCTACATTTTTGAACGTTGCGTAATCTATTTCTTTTGTTGGAACTGGGACGGCTTACTGCTCTCCCATCGCGGACTACGTATAGCACTCTAAATCTTTCATATTTTATTATAAACAAGCAGCTTTCCGCTCTCCATAGCAGAGCACAACGAACTCTAAATCTTCCCCTGTTATTGAGGTGAAAGCCTTAGATGCCTCAACAAACGAAAAAAAAAGTGACCGTCGGTGTCAACAGGCAGTGATGCAAAAAATCATGTGCCGACTTTATAGATAACCAAAATTTGTGACGTCATTATCATGTCACATTACGTGGCGTCACCTGATGACGCCATCGCATGACATGGTCGCTCGTTCAAAGGTGGATCGATCCCGGAGGCCGTGCAAAAATACATGAGGGGCAGAGAGCGTTCGGAGTGGCAGGGAGTGAGGGGAGTGAGGGAAGATCAATGCAATCGGCTGAAAAGGAAACGAAGAAACAGACAATGGCTTTCGCTCTCGAGTCGTCTTGCCTACGACGTCTTAAGCTCACCACAGCTAGAGGGCCGCAGTCACGAAATTTGCAAGGCCGGGAGAGCCAAGAAGGATGAGGGGGGGGGGGGGTGAGGTTGAGTTTGAACAAAATGGCAGCCTATAATGCCTTTCTAATGCAGCCAATGGCCTTTCTAATAAGCTGTGTATGGGTCATTTCTGAAAGGAATTTGACGTCAGGATTCGAAAACCATGTCGATGCTGATCTCCACAATGGCTGAAATCTGGACGTTGATTCGGCAATATAGAGTTTTAAGTGCGTAGCACTTTAAGGCCACGCTTGTCGACGTCAGTATGTCTGTCTCATGAGCACGCTCAAAATGAAGTTGCAAAAACAAGGCTCGCATTGCTCAAAACCAGTTCAAAATATACTGACATGACTCAAATTACTGCTCTTGACAATATTGACGTTTCAGGCATTCTCAAACATTGACCTTTCAGTGTGACATAAACTGTTATTTGCCTTCAGCGTCCCTTTAACTCCTACACACCTATGTGGCGAAATCTACTTTATCAGTATTCGTAAGTTTATTACAGCACTGAAGAATGTTGTTGCTTAAACAGCACCGTCTTTGTGACCACTCGGACATAATAAAGTAATACACAAGTGTAACCCTTCAGGCGTTAGTCCTATTATTAAGCAAATATCTCCACACTTGCAATAAGAAAAGCCGCCGCGCTGGTGCTGTGGTTACGGTGCTCGGCTGCTGACCCGAAAGTCGTGGCCTCCGTCCCGGCCGCGGCGGTTAGCATTTCGATAGAGGTGAAATGTTAGATGCCCGTGTACTGTGCGACTGTCAGTGCACGTTAAACAATACCAGATGGTCGAAATTTGCGGAGCCCTCCACTACGGCGTTCCTCATGATCGCATTGTGGTATTGGCACGTGAAATCCCAGATAATGTTATTGCCTTTCAAAGCATTTTCCGTAATTCGGCATTCCTCAACGTCGAGTAAGCGTGAAGAAGAGCGAGATTCGATCGCCCCTCGCGCGCACTGTTTTTCATCCTAATAAGTAAACATTCGGGCCATTAGTAGCATTGTATAGATTCACTTATGCGTCATCGATACGTGGCTGACCAATGGGAGCCGCAGGTTTCCAGTAACGAGAAACGGTAGGTTTACGTTGGTTACGTAATAACCGCGGAGTATTTTCCTTGACACCGCACCGCAAACTAGTTTACGCTTACACGCTAACCGTCATTCGCACAAGCCCGAGCCCCAGTTATTACGCATACAAGGGCCTATCGCTCACTGACAGTTTCTCGAACGGCGTTCATATATCCCCCATTGCACGGGTTCCTAACTATTACTGCCACTCACAATGCAGTTGACCTCAACAACGCTGAGAATGCCAAAAGTCAAGGTTTCAGCGTCGATCATGCTTCTTTTTTTTCTTTCGCACTGGCAGCGGGAAGATGGCTGTCCAGTTTGTGGCTGTTATGCATGCATAAACCTTCCCTTGTTCAACTGGATCACATTTGCATACAGTTGGATGAAATCTTGCGATTGGCGAAGTGGAGTCGCATCTACTCATCTTGCTTGTAACGGGTTTTTTATATTTTACAAAGGTGAATCACTTAGTCGTATTCGCAGATATGAGCGGGACCTAACAAAAGGCCATTTTCAACTCGCTGATGATTGTTATTTGCACGCCTCGAAAAAGTGTCTTGCCTGATATGCAGTCAGTACTTCATAAGAATGTTCGCCTGGCTGTCACTCCCACCTGTCACGCTGTGAGCATCCGTGCGTCCGGCAGTATTTTCATGCGCAAGTGTAAGTAATCTCACTTGCACCAACGGATCGCCTTACCTGTGGCTTTAAGTTTGGAGCTCATCTGGCCGGTGCGGTGGTACTGGGGTTACAGTGTTCAGCTGCTGACCCGGAGGTCGCGGGTTCGATCACAGCCTTGGAGGTCTCATTTCGATGGAGGCAGAATGTTGGAGGTGGACGTTACGGAACCACAGGTGGTCGAAAATTCCGGATCCCTCCAATGCGGCGCGCCTGATAATCATGTCTTAGTTTCGGCACATAAAATACCAGATATTATTATGCAGATCATCTGGATTTTCGCTTCTTTTTTTCGCGCCGTGCTCGAAAAAACCACGGTTTCCGCCCCCGCTTTTTTTTCACTGTGCGGAGTAAAACTCGTGGGTGTTCACTGTGCGTTTCTTCTTGCAGACAGTGCGACAGGGTCAAGAGTACTTTTTGGGGTGGTTGAGGGGGGGAGGGGGTGCGGAGATTCAATCCCCCCACCCGCAAATGATCAAGTTTGCATGTGCATATACACACGCGCATACAAGCACACGCACGAACATGCATAAAGGGTAATCGAACACCCACCCCTCCTCCCGAAAAAAAAAAATTCCTAGCTACGCCCCTGTTATTCGTAGCCTTCGTTGAAGTATGGTGATTAATAACACAAAGGGAAATTAAAACTTGCTGCTCTTGGAGGCCGAAACCACAACCTCCGCATTGCGTTACGCATTGCAAAAAGAGAGAGATAGAACAAAATATGTAGTGTTAATTCTGCTCTAACCCGGGACTAATTCTGCGGTTAATGTAGCGCTACTGTAGCTCTTGTGTAGGTCTCGGTGTAGTTCCGAATCCCGCTCTAAATCCTCTACTAATGTAGTTCTTGTGTAAGCCCTGGTGTAGCTCTATCCCACGCGTGATGCAGCTCCACTATCGTGAAACCCGTGGAAGTGCGTAGCACGGGCGACCCTGCGATTCCCTTGGCAATCGCACGCTTGCCACCGCCTCGGCAATCGCGCGCTTGCCGGATCAGCCGAATGTCAGCGTTTTTCACAATTTTAGGTCAATTATTGCGACTAATTCTTGGTTATTTCTGTAGTTTCGTATTTTAGACCTTGTTAGCTTATATCTTGCACTAGTTTTGAGCATTGTTAGCCTTGTGTTAGACCTGTATTCACCAATGCGTGATCATGCGACATGAGGCAGTGGAGGAAGGACAAGCCGGGCCACTAAAGTGCTACGCACTTGAACTAACCTTAAAGCCACGGCGTGTATCTATATACGCACCTCACCTGTCGTGAACCCGCGGGAGCGCGGATCTGACAGTATGCGCGGCGCAGTTCAGAGTCGACTAGTCGCGAGCGAGGCCCTTCGAACAACGTTGTAAAGTGGTCCCCTCCAAAATTACGGGCGCACTTTGCTGCTGCTGCCCACTCCAACGTGATTGGCAGGCGCGAGCTCCTCACAGTGTTGTATATAGACTGACCGTTGGATCGTGACGGGCAGCACAGCCGTGCATCGATGGAGAGTCGAGCAAGAAGGAGCGGTTAGTGTACTGCACGTTGGGAGGTGCTGTCATGTCAAAGGGTGAGCCCGCTCGTTAGCGGGGCGGGACTAGTTTCGGCTTCTCTTCCGGCATGCCATCGTGCCGCTTATTGTACTACAGCCGAAAGGCGTTGGTGGTGCGCGTGCACTTGTGTCGGCTCGTGCGTGGGCTTGCGATTATATATGCGTCGATTTTTGTACGGCGAGGGGGTTGGGTGAGCGGTTGAGCGTGTTGGCATACATTTGCGCATACGCGCGATGCACGAAGCGACGGCACAAACAAGCGAGCAATCAAACTGGCAAATACGAAAGCCTGTCAGTATAGCCAGCGTGATGTTCTACTGACAGCGAGAACACTATAAGTTAAGACTACAAGAAAGCTTATGTCTTCAGTACAACGAAGTTGACACGACACTCCTAGTATATCTTTAGCGACTGTAGAGTGATGACCAGGACGGTGCCGACAGGTCGGTGACAGAACACACGTCCTGCACAACAAACAATGACTAGGCTCCACGACAACTGCATTCAGTTTGTCGTGATTATAGATAGGCGTCCGCAAAGAGGGGTGGGGGCGTAGTAGCCCCCCCCCCCCTTATCATCTAAGGGGGGCGCCAAGTCTGCCCCAAGCCTCTACTCAATCAGACCTCTCCCGTCATAGTTTATTGTCCAGGGTTATGGCCGCGCATGTTCTTTACTATGACAGCGACTGAGGATCCCTAATGTTGCAATTCCAAGAACTGGTTACTTGCTACATGTACCCCAGAAAGGCGGAGGCTAAAGGCAGGCCGTTCTGCGAAGCAAGTCATCGCTTATTTTCATTGCAAAGCTTGTTTTCTTTCAGACTAGGCCAATATAAGGGGGTGGGAGGCGCTGCGGTGAAGCTAGCCCCCCCCCCCCCTAATGGGGAACCCTGCTCATGCCTGTGGTCATGACAAATAACAAATACGATTCGATCCCGGCCGCGGCGGTCGTATTTTGATGGAGGCGAAACGGAAGATGCCCGTGTACTGTGCCATGTCAGTGCACGTTAAAGAACGCAAGATGGTCGAAGTTTCCTGACCTGTTCACTACGGCGGGCGTCATAATCATGTCGTGGGCTTGGTACGCAAAGCCCCATATGTTATTATTGCTAACAAATGCAGTTAGGGTACCTGGCGCATTAAGTGACATCGACTAATGCCGTGTCTCTATGCCACAGCTTTGCGACATAATCTGATCAAGTAGCGATGCCACTTGAACAGTTTGTAAAAGGAAAGACAAAGAGTAGCCGCCGTGGCCAGTGCTTCATGAGGAATACCGGCTACGCGATGGACGCGAGCCTGCTTTTTTGAATTCAGTCACTGTTGAGTTTTGAGCAAACGCGGTGTGTGCCCTCTACGAGGTGTTGTGTTCGTCTGCACCTGTGTCCGTGACATGTGCGTACTGCATTATTACATTGCGCGGGTCTAGCAGGGATGACCGTATGTTCGGCACTAGAAATTTGAATATTGTAAGATGTATAAATGGTATATGTAAAAATGTGGTTGCATTGTAAGTATCGCTCTGTGCTGCAAAGCATTCTTTTGTTTAGAAGTAACCTCTAAAAATCAGGCAGCTAGCAGTGCAGCATCGTCCCGTGCAATTTTGGGTTTCTTGTGCAAGCGTCTAGTTCTCTAGCGTTCATTTCAGTTAAGCTATGAATTTGTAGCTTTTCAAAGGAGAATATAAAATTCATATCGACAAGGTATCGAGCCGAATTAGAAATTGAATTTCGTGCCTCACAAGCTGCCGTTCTTTTTGACAAAGGATGTTTAGTGCATCCATGTTTGTATGAAAGAGAAGGAGAGCGCTGTGTCGAGATAATGTTTTATCTGTCTTTCATGATAACGTGTATGTCAAGCCAAATATTCCCAAAGTAACCAGCGCTGTCCAAAACTCATGATCACGGAAATGAACAGCTTTGAACAATTATAAGACGCACACCCAACCTATCCAGCTTAGACGGGGCGTACAATGTAAATGATAGGAATGTAGGTGCAGTCACCATTGACAAATGTGTTGTTCATAGTGCAAAAAAGGGGAGCAGCTGACGACACAGATATTAAGCGGCGCAAATAATACAGATGCTGGGTGCTTTGGAAGCACTGAAATATATGACCAGCCCCATTTGCATCAAGCCCTCTCTCCCGTAATTCTGAGTAAACCACTGTGTAACGTTTTACTCCCGACTTAAGAAGCTGAACTGAGCGCGCTATGGTCCCGTAGGTAGTCCGCAAAACGAGACGCCGTGGTTCTTTGGCGCAGAACCGTGGTGTCCTTTTTTTTTCAAATTGAAGGACCGCACGCAAGAACAGCGTTTAGGAGGTTGCAGTCAACTCTGCGATGCATGAAGATTGGGCGGGACCAGGGAAATCAAAATACATTCCGTGGCATGCGATCTATGGAAGAGTCCAGTGTTCCCCGACAATAGAATGCAAGAGAATATCAAAGTGGAACGAATATTGGGGCAGTCCAAAGAAATGCCATGTCAACAGTTCGCGTTCCGCGCATCTTACTTTCGACTTTGTGATTATGAGACGTACGCACAAAAGCATTCAAAACAACCTTGAAGAAAAGAGGACGTGCAGGGAGCTCGCTTGAAAGCTACGCAACGAAGAGAAGCTCATACGTCGGTAAGCGCTGACCGCAAGCCATTGAGAAGCTGAACATTTTTCATGTTCGCTTGACGAACGACGGTACTATGCGTGTATTAAAATGGACCTCGGTTCCGCTTTGCTGTTTCCCTTCTGTCAACTCGACGAAACCTGAACTTCAACCAGAAGGCAGCTAGAACATGTGACAGGCCATGAATTCTCTCTCTACGGCGAAGAGGCCACACTTTGTCTTTTTCTAGCGTATCGAGGTGATTCTATAGAAGCACGCAGGCATTCGTGTGCACCCTTCTGAATGCGATCACGGTATAATACGACTCACGGAGACTTGTTCCAGATCACAAGCCAAGCGGGACGTCCGTTACTTTTCGTCATTGTTTCCGGCGCGTTTATTATTACTTTTTTACAGGGTTGCCACGCAAGTTTTCACGACCCCTCTCGTCTCTTTCTCTTATAGCAGTATGCAGACAAAGTGTGCAATTCATATGTGTTAGGCTACCGTTTTATATGCGGTCCTATATAGAGTCGTACGTTTGTACACGTCCTATTTACGGCGTATGCAGTATATACCTGTAAGAATACAATGGAGACTGAGTAATGATAGAAAATTGGGTCTCTTGTATTGTCCGTGACCTTTTGCGTCGTTAACCATGAACAAAAAGTGAGTTTGTTGATGTCATTGACATAAATTCTCGGCTTGTTTTCTCGTGCTGTGCATCACCGTTATGAAGTCATACAAACGGATTCAACCCTCCGCGCTTCCAAATTTTGAATTAATTCGTTTTTTTTCTTCGAACTTATGTTAGCCATTCCTAGTGTTTTGTTTTTTCAGCACGTGACAGGTGACGATGACCTTACACCAAGAGACATTCGAGCTTGCCAGGAGTTATAAGTGATACTTAGGAAATACTACGATTCAACAACTCTGACCTGCACTTTACCTGAATGACCTGTCCTGGGACGCTGTCGACACCTCTACCTTATAAATTATGTCATTTAACAGCTGGGAAAAATGTTGACTTCATACAAACGGCCTGATCGAGCTCATAAATGCCACGAAGCGGATTTAAAAGGGGCAAGCATTCTGCGTGTTAGACATGGAACGAGATAGTAATACCAATTTTAATAACTGTTGGGGTTTAACGTCCCAAAACCAAATATGATTATGAGGGACACCGCAGTAGAGAGCTCCGAAAATTTCGACCACCTGTGGTTTTTTACTTGCACCTAAATCTAAGTACACGGGCCTCAAGCATTCTCGCCTCCATCGAAAATGCGGCCGCCGCGACAGGTATTCAATCCCGCGACCTTCGGGGCTGCAGTCGAACACCATAGCCACTAGACCACCGTGGCGGGTGGTCTAGAAAGGCAGGACGGTTATCCATACGCACTTCCGGCCACATTTCGATGGAGGCAGAATGCCAGAGGCCCGTGTGCTCAGATTTAGGTGCACGTTAAAGAACCCCAGGTGGTCGAAATTTCCGGAGCCCTCAACTACGGCGTCTCTCATAATCATATCGTGGTAGTCATATCGTGGTTCTTGGACGTAAAATCCTAACAATAAGTATTAGGCGGTGCATATGAAGTTTACAAGCCGCTGCAGAAACCAGTCGACTGTCGACGTTAAGCACTTTAGCAACGCCTTCATTGCTTATTGCTACGCCATTTACGCGTACGACCAATTTCCATGAACCTCAGCTTCCGTGTTTCTCGCGATTGTTCATATTCTTCCACCGCCTCACAACGGCAAATAGTTGCAGCATTAGTAAAGCCGCGAATTGTGAACCGGCATGAAAGTGTTTGTTTTTCTTTCGACTCCCCACTGGATCCTCCTCTTCATTTATGCCATGGTGAGTTTTGCTTTATTTTTGATCACCAACAGCACCAGGGGCTCATACAGGAAGCTAGTTGTTTATTTGCCGGTTACCTGCACTACAGTTACACGCGCAGCACCGAGACTGACTGGAATAGTCATTCTAGCTTAATAGCTTTTTCGAGAATACCGGCCCAGATTCAGACGCGTCAGTCGCTTTCTCAAAAGGAGCGCAAGACGTAGTGTTCGTGAAACAATTGCCGGCGTCCCGTTTATCGTTGTTTTGTCCGCCGCATGGCGTCCTCAGTTCCGCGGTATTCTGTTAGCAAAGGAGAACGCATTCAACGAGCAAAGCGAGCCCGTGCTCAAACAAGGCTGGCGAGTAGTTCGAGCAAGATGGGCGAACCATTCAACCGCGCAAACGCGGAAGTCACCTCGATCTCCCGTTGTGTTCAAAGCCGAACAAAAACGTTCGCCGCGGTTCCAGTGAACTGAAAACAACACGAAGAGAAGGGAGGGTAGAAGGAGGCACGCGAACTTTGTTTCTTGAAGGAGCCGCCGTCCATTGATGCGCGCCACACCGACACACCAAAATAGACTGACGCAGTCGTCAGTGGCACGTTGATGGCGAGAAAGTCGCGGCATGTAGGAGCGTGACAATGTAGGAACAGAAAGTAAATAGGAAGAGCTCCGCGGTTAAGCAATAGAAGGTGAGAGAACAGAAGAAGAAGGAAGGTGAGGCACAAAACCATGTCGTCGAAGAGCACACGGCTTTGAAGGCTGAGAACAACCCCCGCTCCAGCGGGAGACAGATGTCAACTTCCGTCACTGTGAGCGAGTCAAACGGTCATACAGCGCAGTGCTGCTTTGTGGTCACTGGCTATTCTTAGCATGTTAGAGTGGTTGAGCCCCGGCGCCTACTCAAGCGCATTTTCATCTAAAGGTTTTCGTTATGGGAAGACCCGTCAACGTACCTGTTGAAGTAGCATTGTGTTACGTAACTGCAAGAAGCTTTAAGCATGCCCCGCCACGGTGGTCTATAGTGGTTATGACACTCGACTGCCGACCCGAAGGTCGCGGTATCAAATCCCGGCCGCGGAGGCTGCATTTTCGATGGAGGCGAAAATGCTTGAGGCCCGTGTATTTAGATTTAGGTGCACGTTAAAGAACCCAAGGTAGTCGAAATTTCCGGAGCCCTCTACTAAGGCGTCTCTCAAAATCATATCGTGGTTTTGAGGCGTTAAACCCCAGATATTATTATTATTATTAAGCTTTAAGCATACCAAGGTCAGAGTGCACCGATGCAGTGTTCTTTCAAATATCCGCTTAACCATAGCATTACCGCTATAAGAGTACATGTTTGTTGTAGAGAAATGTTTTATTTTTATATTAAGTTTCTCGCCGAAACACCGTCCCTGGTTCGTCAGTGCAACGTCAAAGTTTTCATAGTAATTTGTTTTCCTCTTCTTGCTGTCACGGTTCAGTAAATTTGAGTGTTTCTGACTGTTTTACAAAACATCCCCGTAAGTGCACTGTTCTTAACATTCTCTGCTTACAATGAAGATGGGCTATTTTTTATTTTACTTACAACACATCACGTTCTTCCGGGCACTTAATCATCTCTATAGCTCGACTTCCGATCTTCGTGTTCTATACACGTTGTCTAATTCGTTGTACGTACGTATACTGCATGCTGCACTTACTTGACTCGCACGACTGTTTTTCACTGAGTATTCTGATACAGTTTCAGGCTATCGGTACCCCTGTCTGCTGAGATCTGTACTGCATTGCAAAAAAGAGTGCGTCTTTGTTTACGAATTGTAGACTGTGTTCCTGGCTACAGTGCGGATACGTAGAAAAAATTGGGCTCGTATCTACGTGGACATCTGAACATTTTACGCTAGAATTAGTGTTCGCAAGAGAAACTTTCAGTCAATCGAGATGTTGGACATATAAATAGCGGATGCAAGCAGGTAATGACAAGTAACACTTTCAAACGAAAAGCTTTGCGAGTCCTACTGAAACGTTCCGTATGTTATTTTAATTATACCATATGTTTCTTTAAGATTCTTATGGAAACATGTGAAAAATATACGAAACGTATATGGGATCTACATGTGCTCCGTAAAAACAATTGGAATTATTGGATATGGTACGGAATGTCTCAGTAAGTAATTCGGCCACTACACATTAGCAGCTTCTCTTCCATTTAATTACATCAACGAGGACCGCGGCACTCGATTCCTTCGACTAGCGCATATAACAATGTAAATGAAAGTAAAGATGAAGTAAAGGAAAGTGTGCTCGCTTCAACTAATGCGGAACTGAACGTGAACTTTGCAGCGTCATGTTGGTATCAAGAAGTAAACTTCAAAAGAGCAAGGGAGGAATCAGGAAGCACTTACCCATGCCGGCTCGCGGGCCTATGAGGTTCCAATGTTTTGAAGTGGCCTGTCAGTCTGTCAAAAACTCTTTCTTAAATGAACGACAGACTCTCGTGCATCTCGCTTCCTTCCTGTTACATGGCATCTCTCAGTTGTACGGGCGTCTCGGTGTTTTTTAAGCCGTTATTTTAAGCTATACATATTCACTCGCACGTTTTCTATTCCGTTTTTTTTTTTCAAGCATCTTATGGTATAATATTGTTAATATTTTTGTTTACTTTGAAACACGGTTGAAGAGCTCACGAACGTCCGCAGGCACAGACACCCGAAATCGCAGTCGACACGCCTTTTTGCCTCCCTTGTTGAGCACGCCACTGGGCTTAGTCCTTTCCTTGACCCTTGACCTGCAGTTTTCGAAACGTCATGAACCCGGATCCGACCAGAATAAAAACAGTGTATCCAAAAGAGCTCAGAAGCGTCAGAATCAGCGTGATGTGGGCGATAACAGCTAAAGTGAGCACGTTTCCTGATCGCTCGCGTTGTTGATGGATATCCTCGGATGCCTTCTTATTATAAAACGCAGGATGTGCGATGACCACTATATATAAAAAAAGAAAGAAATGCGCTCGCTTCCAAGGCTATCACCGGCCCACTTTAAAGAGGAGCTTTCTTTGGGAATCTGTCTCCGGATTTCGCTGATCGAGAAGCTGCTGTTGCTGCGATCTAACACAAATGACTTCCTAGTACTTTCCGATATCACGTTGACTTCCGGTTTAAATGTATGGTATCTTGGTTCACTTTTGGTTTTGACTACAGGTCTCTTAGTGCACCTCTGCTTTCCACTTCGGTTATATATATCTTAGCTAAAGAAGGCCCCTGAGACTAGTTCGCTCAGAAATTATCGTCGACGTCGTGGATGTCGTTCCCGTTCCATAAAGGGGAGTGGAAGAGGTCTCGGAGCACATGTCGCGTCGTGCGTGTCTGAGAGTCGGGTTAAAGACGAAGGAGCGAAAGAGCTTCGCTGTGCGTCGATTCCATCAGGAAGCGTCGGGTATGATGCTGCGGTTATTTCTAAGGCGCTTCCGCGTTCTCCTGACTTGTATTTCCTACCACGCGTTAATGACATCAAGCCTTCTTCCGCACGGGGTTCTTTAACGTGCACTGACATCGCACAGTAAATGGGCCTCTAGCATTTCGCCGCCTGCATAGAAATGTGACCACCGCTGTTGGGATCGAACCTGCGACTTTCGGGTGAATAGCCGAGCACCACAACCACTGCACCACAGCGGCTGTACAAATTCTCGCGCCGCCGCAACGTCTCTTACGTGTAGTCAAGATACCACGTTCGCAGCGCAGGGTTGGGAAGTTGCGTGGCGTATTCGTCTTCCATGATACAGGAGGAGACATGCGAACGTCAGAAGCACTCGCTGCCGCACGCGTAGATTTCTTTCATCTTTGACGGACTCGAGAATTATATGCTAGTGTATAATAATCTGAAAAAAAAAAAGGCAGCTTAGCACTGTAGTGGTGCCAAGCCTGAAGGAAGTGCGGAGCTGGGCATCCTTCTTTGTTTCTCTTAGACTTTCTCTTTCTTTCCTCCTCTCTCTCTCTTTCTTTTTGTCTTTTCCTGTTTTTCTGTCTTTTTTTCTCTCTTTATTTCTATTTATTGCTATTTTTCTTTTATTTTTCCCATTTCTTTCTCTTCCTTTCTATTTCTCGCTGGCTTTTTTTTTATTTTTATGCGCGGCCTTGCCAGCGTCTTAGGCCCCTTCGTCGTGTTTTTGGGGCCTAATAAATGTCGCATTAACGCTTGTGTCACAGTAATATGAAGTTAGGACGATACTAATAGCTTCGAGAGGCCCCAGAAAAATTTGTGTAATTGGGTTTCGACGGCTTTCTCGCCCCTTTCCGCTATTCCTGGGCTCGCACTATGCGGTTCCTTTGCAGTTGTAACGTCGCGTGCGTGTCATTTCTAGCGTGACGCTTAGCGACGGTTGGTGCTGGGTCAACGCGCTCGCGTAGGAAAGTTGGTGAAACTGCTCGCTCAGTGACTCACAGGGTCGCTTCGGGTCGTGCGTCTTGCTCCTTCGTGTTTGCTCTCGAAAGCGTTCTCACTTGGCAAAAAAATAATAAGAAGAGAACCAAGGACAGCATTGTACACGTCTTTAGTCCTGAAAGCACGCAACGCTTGCGCGAGTTGGTCATGATCTTGAGTGCGACCGGTCCTCATGAACACACATTGCACGTAGGCACAAGAGGAAGCACAAAACACGAAGATACGGTCTCTGTATACTGTTATATTTTAACCCTTTTGTATTGTTTCGTGCAAATTGTAACCGCTGTCGAGCGCGGTTTGCTGAAATCTTCCAGTATCGAGCATTAATTGTTCAAGGAATTGCAGTCTCTACTAAATATTTTGCACACGCTACAGGGATCAACTCCCAACACTTTTGAAGACCGCTTTCGGTATAATAGACTCGTAAAACTACCAGGCTCTCTTAATTTCAACGTTCCTTTGTAAAGATACGCTAAACATTGTGTAACTCGGAGAGTCCTTAACTCTATACAAAATATACAGAAAGTAAAGCGACTCTTATGCAAGGTTTTAGAGGTCTGAGAGCGGCACTCGCACTGGCTGTGCTGGTAAACTTGTGATTAACTGCGAATCATCTTCTCTTTCTTCTCAGTCGATGCATTGACCCCTTTTGCAGTTCAGAACAGGTTGCTATTTTAGGCTAAATCCTTATATGTCACATGTGAGCGTGAACTTGAAACGAAAAACACGGCGACAACACGTTACAACCAGCCGCACGCGAATGGCCATTGTGAACCGCGACAGACGTCACAACCCTGCATTAACCGATCGCGTGCGGCTGGATGTAACGGCACGCCTCCGTGCTTATCTTGGAAGGCGTACAAGATCGCACCAGAAGTGACGCCCAAAGGGCGCGCTATGGAACACGCTCAGCTAGTGCCTAGTGGATTGTATAGTAGGCCAAAGAACGCTTGCGGCCTGAACGTCCAACGATATGGAATGTCCAATAGCGGACATATCCTCTCGGTGGACATTCCTTGCCGTTGGGCATTCAGTCTCGTTGTAAGTAGATTCCGTCTCGCCGGAATGTAGCAGCAGTTTACTTATACGGCCGATCTCACCGAACCTGGGTTGTATTCCTTAATCGCTTGTTTCCAGCTAAACTAATCCCCGCGTTACACCTAGCCAATCAATTAATTCCAGGCGCCAAACATTTAATCCTAGTACGGCGTAAGCTAATCCACGAACCATGTATTTTAATTATTCCTTAAACCAGTGAACTTACCAAACTAAACATCTGTTCTAGGAAGTTATAAAAAAAAACAAGGGCATTTTACAAGAGCAAGACTAAGAATTACCGCTACTGCCCTAAATTGTTGTTGATATAATGCTGGCATTGTTATGTCACTGGCTCTTTCTTATATTTGGAGGCATTGACAGCGAACGCAACGTTCTACGCAATCCGCTGAACAAACGAGATAACATACCGTTTTAAGAAGAGAAGATCCTCGAGTCGTGGCCCCACGCGTTGCAGGCCACCACAGCAACGCGGGCATTGCTATTGTTTCTTTAAGTGGACTGGGTTGACACGTACCCTGATTAGAGCACTGCACGGGCCGGATTTTACGGCCCGGGCCCGGCCCGGGCCCGCTTTATGAAGCCCGAGCCCAGCCCGGGCCCGTGGTTCCAAGCCCGGGCCCGGCCCGGGCCCGGGCGTACATGACCGAAACCAGCCCGAGCCCGGCCCGGGTCCGTCGTTCCAAGCCCGGGCCCGGCCCGGGCCCGGGCGTTCATTACTAAACTAATCCAGGGCGCGCTTGTTCATGACGAGGCCCGACCCGGGCCCGCTAGCGGATATTAGTTGTCGATGATGATTATTAATGATGCCGTGCGCTTTGTAGCGGGCGATCGGACGGAAAATCCGGTGTGTACATGCATCGAAATGTTGCTTTGCCCACGGTGGTAGCTCAGCGGTTAAGCTGTTTCGCTGTTAAGTGCTAGGACACGGGTGCGATTCCCGCGGCCAGGACGGCCGCAATTTGGTGGGGGCGAAATGCAAGAACACCCGTGTATATACTTATCTTTAGGTGCACGTTAGAGAACTCGAGGTGGTCGAAATTGATCCGCTGCCACTACGGCGTGCCTAGTAATCATATCGTGGTTTTGGCACGTAATACCAAGGAATATAAATGAAATGTACCGTATCTGTCAACCTCGAATAAAAGACCGAAATCTTTATGCCTCCCATGGGAACAACCGTGATCTGGCCCATTGTTAGTGCTGTTAATATATATATATATATATATATATATATATATATATATATATATATATATATATATATATATATATGTATATATATATATATATATATATATATATATATATATATATACGTGTCACTTCAGCTTGGCACAGTATACCTTAGACTATGCAATGCATAACATTCGCGTGTGCTCGAAGGCCGACTTACGCCTTTTAATGAGCGGCTCCGAGTCCGGCCCGGCCCGCAGCCTCAAGCCCGGGCCCGGCCCAGGCCCGCGGCTTCAAGCCCGGGCCCGGCCGGGCCCGCACTTTCAAGCCCGAGCCCGGCCCGGGCCCGCCGGAAAACGCTTCGGACGGCCCGGCCCGGCCCGCGGGCCGGGCCGGGCCCGGGCTTTCGGGCCGGCCCGGGCCCGTGCAGTGCTCTAACCCTGATACCGCCTTCTTCCCTCTTCTTTCTTTCTTTCCTTTAATCCCTTCATCTCTTCCCCCCGGTGTAAGGTAGCAAACCGGCCGATCGTCTCGTTGGCCTCCCTGCCTTTCTTTCATTTCCTTCCTCCTCCTCCTCTTTGACTGAGAGGCGGAAAAACCTCGCCGGTTTTAACAAGCTACTCCACGATTCGTCACGATCATGTTTACAAGAGGTCTCCAGTAAAGGTCATCATCATCATCTTCATCGTCATCACGAGCTAATGATGCTTCGGAGGCTATGCACCTTGTCAATGAAGGCTCCCGGGTTCCACCATAATCCTCTTTGGGCTGTTGTTAATGTGCGTGACACAGCCCCCCCCCTCCCCCCTCCCCCCTCCCCCCCCAAAAAAAGCACTGCCGAGGCTGGAACGTCAGCTTTTGCACTCCCGTACAACAGTCCAGAAAGCAGTAATGAAAAGGTCTATAACAGGGTTGCCACTCACTTTCGAGTAAATGTCGCCAAACGACGAGCAAAAAGTCGCCAAAAGTCGCCATTTTTTTTTTACAAATTTCGCCAGAAAAAGAGTCGCCATTCTAGATATGTGCGGCATACCTAGTAATAAAATAAATTTCCACTGACGTATAGCCCCTAGAATACAGTAAGATCCAAGTACCCTTAAATAATTACGTTGACGTTTCCAATGCCAGTCGTATCGACCGCTTCACCATGGGCGTACATGGTGCCGCTTCTCCCACTAGCCGCAAGATGTGCGTGGTAGCGCATGGGTGAATGAATGAAACGCTCATGATACCCTTCCATCCCTGTCCACTGGTTTCAAAGGTAAACGTGTGGTAAACCTTGGGCGAAAACCGCGAAACCGCGTTGTTTGTAGAAAGCTTTACGTACCCTTATATGAATTATAATGATTAAAAGGTTTATTGAAGGTAATACGACAGTATTCTTACAGGAACCGATCATTAGTGAGTCTTACACCTTTTCAGTGTCAACTAATATGATACCGGACGCAACCGGCCCTTTCTTATAGTCACTTATATCTACACGCGTTAATCCGATGCGTTATTAATGGACAGGTAGGCAATGTAAAATGTTGTATAGTAATTGTTTTCATTGCACACGCTCCCCGAGAACAGTGGAAAATGCCTCAATAAATATATTTTTTATTGCACAAATAGCCGCGTACCCGCCTCTCTTCGCTATTCCAAAACAGTCTTTGCGAGCTGAACTGGGGGTAACGCAACAGTGAATAAGTCGCCAAGCTATTCAGAACATTTGGAGCTTTGGTGGAACAAATGGCCGGAACACGCGGCAACCCGTCTTCTAGCCCCTTCAGAAGCGAATCTTTAGAGATGCTTAAATCACCGGAAACTTATAGTCAAACACTGGCCCCTCGCGGTTTGCAAGGCAATCCGCTGACTTACATTTTGCTAGAATGTCGCTGGGGGGCGTTCCAATACCTCCTGCATCTAGATGAATTGAGGGGATACACACGAGTTACAGGACGGACATACCGAATGACGCGTAATGTGCACATTCTACTCATGGGTCTAAAACCAAGAAAAATACAGAAAATGCTGCCGCTCATTTGTTGGGAAGACACTGAGCTTAGGATGCATAACTCAGTGGTGACCTAAGCCGAAAATCGCCAAAAATTCGCCATGTCGCCATTTATATTTTTAGGTCGCCAAGGGCCTCTCAATTTCGCCAATTTGGCGAAAAGTAGCCACCACTGGCAACCCTGGTCTATAAGACCACAATTAGGCTCAGCAAGAAAAAAAACAAAAGACAGAATCAACCTGGGCCAAATGTAACCACGGGCGAAGCACCATCCACTTTCATGGAACCCTGTTCCGATCCGACTTCGCGGCCCCTAACTCGCCCAGAGGATTAGATGGTTCGAAATGTTCCTGGAACGGATCGGTGCCAGAACGCTCCCAGCGATAAGCGTCCAGCAGTTATGGTTCAACGACCGTGCGTCGGGTTTTGCACGAAACCCTCCCAAACATTCGTTCCCCGAGTGCGTTCGGTCATGGGTTTGCTGGCCCGAAAGCGTCGAAGGTGCGAATCCAGTACTCAAGGCAGCCGAGTACCGATATGGTGCTTGCTCTACGTTTAAAGGGAGGTTATATGCCATCACATCTACTGCATCGTTTGAAAGGCTGGTTCGGCATGCGTAATATGCTTTTCAAAGGGGCATCGGAGGATGTTAGCCTGACTGTACACTTTTAAAACGAAGTATTGTTTGCGTTTCTCACCTGCCACTTTTCGCGAGCAGTGGGGTCAAGGATCGGTTATGGGTGTGCATGATACTGCGTTGTGCGATTGTTTCAGAATGCCCAGGGCTCCAAAGACACTTCTTGCCTATGTAGTTGTGGTAACAGGCGTAACGCGCTTTTATCGACGTAATGGGCGACAGGCGGCTGGAGTAACCCTACATATGAAAGCGAATTTTTCTTTCTATTTCCGCCCCACATTGCGGGATCTTCTCCTAGGTTGGTAATAATGGGGAAAAGAGGATCAATGTAGACGCTTTGTAGACGTAGTACTAAAGTAGGGTGCCCGTGAACACATGGTCTTAACGGAGCATGTACGCAAGCTTCACGATGTGCAGTATGGAGATTAAGCGTGCACTGTATGCTGAGAAGACAGAGCTGCAGAGAAACAGAGATTGTGAAGAGGATAGGTTCAGAAAAAAACGTGCCTGTCTGTGTACTGTGCGTGTGTGTGTTTGTGTGCGTGCGCACGCGCTGTTCGCGTGACCGCAATGCGCACTTCTGGCTTCCGGAAGCGCATTTCCAGCGTCAACGAGATTTACGCCTTAGCGCTTAAGGTATGTAAGAGAGTATGTAAAGTATGTGAGATAGCTCACGTAACCACCTGAGCTCATGAGTGCAGTCAAACTGCGCGGTTCACAGGCACCTTCGACAATCAGACACGGAAATGCTTGAAGCATATTATAAAGAAAAAAATTGGACCATCTCCCCGAAGGGAACCCTGATGGGATGCGAAGCAGCAGCGTTGCGCACGGGTGGCGTCATGGGTTGACGGCGCTAACGCGGGTGCTGCGGTGAGCGCTGGAAGATTCGTTTGAAGCGAAACTCGGTGTAGCGTTTACTGGTGTAAACGTTTGTTTGAAACGCAGACACGGGAGGCGAGCGGGCGTTGGAGCCGGTAGCTGCGGACGCTCCGGCGGGTGAGGGAGAGTGTGACGTACGCGCGCACCTGCGAGGGAAGCGTGCGAGGGGAGCGTGACGTCAACGCCCAGCTGCGGCGTGACCAACTTGACACCGCTCCAACACCTGCGCCGAGGGAAGCGCGTTGCCTTGCGTTTGTGCGGACGGAGGGACAGCGTTACACAGGCTAGTCAAAGAGCTGCTTCGCATCTAAAAGTGGTTGTCAAATGCGTAAGACCTCCGTCTCTGGCTCTCATCAATAAATTATGCGCATACCGCGAAAGAAATCTGCGCAGGAACCATTTAGTTAGATGCGGCATGCGTAGGCTCAATAGGTTAAAATATTAGTGGCGATTATAGGCGGAGTTTTTAGAGTGGAATTCTTTTTCTCCTTTTGCGCAGGTTCCTGCGCATCCTGTGAATCGTCTGTTTTTCTGTGAGCAAATCCTCAGTTGACGTTTAGCGCGTCGTCCTATCCGTTTCCGTCACCTTGTCATTTGTCCTTCATGCACTAATTATGTCTGACGTCGATTGGATGAGGATTCATTTGGTGCAAGAAAGAAGAAAGAGGTGCGGAAGAAGCGCCATGTCAACTTAGCACGCCTTCGATATAAGTGCGTAAGCGTACTGTTCTGCTTAGTCAGTGCACGGAGTGAACGTAAGGGCGTTATTTTAGTACGGCGTGACCAGCAGCGCAGTTGCAGTGCAAGCGACACATTCCCTGCTTGGCTGCGATAAGGTGACAAAGGCCCGAGTGAACGAGCCTTCATGCCAGGGTTGCTGTTGGTGGCTACTTTGCGCCAGATTGGCTACTTTACACACCCACCTGGCGACAAAAATTGCTGCTTGCTGATCGCTTTGCATGAAATCGGTTCCCACCATGTGTGAGAACTGCCGGAATTTTTTTAAATCGTTTTTTTATTCATTGCACGTTAAATAAAATTTTTGAATAAGCAGTAACGTGGTATGAAGAGCGCAATATTTTTCTGTCTTGGTCTTCAAGTCACAGTAAGCCCGAAATAAATGAGTAAATTAGTAAATGTTCAGTGCTCCTCTGTGCAGTTTGCCTAGAATATGTAGACTTCTTCGCAAATTAATTTTGGGCCAGTAACTGAGAAGGAACATTAAAAGTTGCAGATATTTTTCTTTGAAGCCATGGACCGAGACTGTTATAGAATAACCTAAATACCAGTCCAGCTTCAAGTAACGAAATCTCGTTGAAGACGAACTGTACAGCTTCATTTTGTTGCTGAGATCTCGTTTTGTCAAGTTCACACGAGAACACGGGGTGTGCTTCAGCATTAGAAACTAGTGCGCAGCGTCCGCGTAGAGACTGGGCAGCGTCAGCAGTGTGCTAGCCACGTGTTTCCGTACATACGCGTAACTTCATCGCCCCGTCTTTGTAGTCGCGCCGCGCGCTGGATGCCTCGATGCGCACCATCCTGCTGCCTATGGGAGGACAGGCACACGCATCGGCCAACACGACAGAAAAGCTTCGAAAGAATAGTGGTGCTTTAGGCTTGCGTGCTGTTTTTTTTTTTCTGCAAATAATAAGAAAACTGTTTATGAAATGCGCCAAAGTAGAAGTTAAACGTAGCCAGAAAGTAGCCATGGCACAAACCTGAAATTTTCATCGCCAGGCGGGGTCATAAAGCAGCCAATTTGACGCAAAGTAGCCACCAACGGCAACCTTGATGTAGACGCTGTTCTGGTTCATCTTGAGCGTGACTGTATACCTCGCGACTCTGACGCAACCAGGAAAGCGTTACTGCGTTGGCTTTATTGCGGGCAGCAAGATCACTGTAATTATCGATTACCCTTTTTGCACCCTCTCAGGACACCTCCTTCGTTCACTTGCCAAACAGTGTTCCATGCGAATTCGTTGTATGCGTGGCGCGTTTATAACAAAAGGCTAACGATTGAGAGTACTACGCAGCCTGCTCCGCAGGCTGTCTCTATACATGCTGGTGTTGAAATATCCAAGATTATTCCCTGTTCCCTCCGCCTTTCTTTACCCTAGCTCTTCACCAAGTTTAGGGTAGCAAACCTGAATGTTCTCTTTCGCGTAGCTTGCCCAGTTTCTCCTATGTCGTTCTCTTGCTTTCTTGATGTTGTTCTAAAAATATGGCATGTTGATATATGGCGGATAGCTATAAATCAAGGTTTAAAAAGATTTTATACCTTTAAATATGGAATTATTTAATAATAATAATAATAATAATAATAATAATAATAATAATAATAATAATAATAATAATAATAATAATAATAATAATAATAATAATAATAATAATAATAATATCTGGGGTGTAAAGTCCCAATACCGCGATATGATCATGAGGGACGCCGTAGTTTAGAGCTCCGGAAATTTCGACCACCTGGGGTTCTTTAACGTTCAGCTAAATCTAAGTACACGGGCCTCAAACATTTTCGCCTCTGTCGAAAATGCAGTCGCCGCGGTCGGGATTCGATCCCGCGACCGGAATTATTTTGCAATGAGTACATTCAAGGCTCTATAAGAGAATGAATCAAGATGGCTGAACCAGGGTATGTTTGTAAATTATGCACAGCACAGACACTCTAGAAATTTAGAAGTGCTACAAAGTACTATGCCAAATAACTTCACGCTCGTTAAGAAGCCGCTTCAGTTACCAGCGCTTGCCTGGGAACAGCCGTTATTATAACGGGTCGCTCTGGGCCCTTAATTGTTTTTTTTTTGCCTGTGATCAGGAAAGAAAGCAGTTTGACGGAGCGTGTAAGTGATATTTGCACAAAACCCGCGGTACTGACCTGGGCTGCAGTGCGTGCTGTGCAAGATGCCGCATAGGCAGCTTGCTGTGAGAGTCGAGATTCTGAATTATGTGGAGCTTTCCCATGCAAATGTACAAAGATCGATGTGATGACGTCGTCAGGTGACGTGACGTCACGATGGCGCAATAATGGGGTCACAAATTTTGGCGATCTGTGACCAGGGGCGTAGGCAGAAATTTTTTTCGGGGGTGGGGTGGTGGGGGGCACCTCCTTGATCAGTAGTGGGGAGTGGGTAGGCAGATGTGGTCGAGTGTCATTTTCTGCTCTGTAAAAAAAAAAAATTTCGGTGGGGAGGCACAGGCTCGACCCCCCCCCCCCCTGGCTACGCCGCTGTCTGTGATCTCATGATGAAGTCATATGATGACGTCATCACGTCATGATGATTTTTTGCATCACTCGTCCCCGACGCCGAGGGTCAATTTTCGCGTTTGATGAGGCATCTAAGGCTTTCGCCTTAATATTTAAAAATTTGAAGAGAGCGTAACAGACTCTACCCGTATACATACCCGACAAATATATGCAAGGTCTGCCACACTGAGGTCGCCACATTAACTCACATGCTCTGGGACTGTCACAAAAACCCGCTAGGTGCTAACTCCAGAACCCTTCCGCCGCGGTGGGCCGCTGCCTTGCGCAGCCCCAGCCTCGGCGACCAACTTTGGGCTGTCCAGCAGGCCCGCGAGGCGGCGGTGAGGCAAGGCCTCGACGTCCCCACGCGGGAGACCTAAAGCCCGGTCGGCGAAAGCTCTGCCGGACCATCAATAAAGTTGTTACCAACCAACAAGCACGGGTGTCTCACTTCTTCCGCCCTTGTTCCGTGTCTGTGGCGCTGTTTTTTATACTTCATGACTTCGTCTTGCAGAGGATGAGGACAATTCGGAAGTCCGTGTCCGTTTTGCTTGATAATTGATACTACACGGTTGTTTTATGCGTTTTCGTTCGTACTTTCGAAGGCAATTGAGTGAGCGGTGACCTTCGTGATACAACGGTAACATATGATGCCTCATGTGTAACACGTATACGTGTCAATTGTCCAAGTGTTGAAAGCAGCTAATGTGCTGTGTCGGTTGGCTTTGAATAGCGTTCACATGCGCATGAAAACATTCCCTGTCACGTATTTGGCGTCTCGGTGCAGTTCACGGCGCCGTTTCGCACGTTTTGTAATTGTAATGGGGCTTTCGTAAATTACGTTGCGTGGTTTATTTACCCCTCAGTCGTAGTCAGAACGTTAAAAGCTACTTGTACAGTGCTCGTCAAATGAAACCCGAACAGCGGCAAGCCTTCGCAGTGGTATAGTGCGCGCCGTCCAGTTATCACCATGGACAGGCGCGAGCATCCGGTTCGACCGCACTGCGCATGCGCGCGCCTGTCCATGGTGAGAACTGGACGGCGCGCACTATACCACTGCGAAGGCTTGCCGCTGTTCGGGTTTCATTTGACGAGCACTGTACAGAAGATCACCGGATAAGGCCTGTCATTCTAATTTCTGTGTGTACATTTTTTTCTAATATGCAGGTTACCTTCGTTCGAATGCTCCACTGCGTGTACAGTATTACTTAATGCACATATAACGAATTGTACCTAAACCTTTATAGTTTCCCCTTTGGGAAGTTATTAACAAATCAATAATTTTTTTCTTTGCAAACAAGAACTTAAGGAACGCCACAGTTAGACATTTTCTGCGCTATATGTATTGAAATTAATTTCTGAGCTTTTTCGCGTGCCTAAACCACGCCGTAACGTGTGAATCCGGATTGATTTTGACCACATGGGATCATTTATGTGCAGCAGAATCTAAGCACGCCTATGTCCTCGCATGTTGCCGTCGTGTAAACACAGCCACCGTAGCAGGAAAACGAACCCATGTCCTCGTGCTTAGCAGCGCAATGCCGCAGCCGCTGAGCTTGTGCACCACGGTGGTCATGTGCTGATGTCGTCGCCGCCTAAAGAAAGGGCCTACATGCTGAAAACAATGATTTCTCTTTACCCTGACAAAAGAAAAAAAAGGAAACAAACAAACAAGAACAAATTCTGTAAGCTCGTCATTCTTCGAGGACCAAACCAATGACCGTCACGTGCCGCTCACATTGGTTTCGCGAAATATTTGCCCGTCCTTTCCCTCTGTCAGCGTGAGTGAGCCCCCTACCGGACAGTTTCCTAACTTGGACACTAAAGAGCAAAACGATTTTTCTCATATCAGTAAAGTACTCATTCACAATCTCCCAAAGCACCACGCTTGCTGCGAGGAGACGCTTATAGTAAGCGAGAAAACGCGCAAAAACAAAATGTGGGTGGCGACTCCACCTTGAAGTTTCCGCACCATTTGCCGTGACGTCACATGTTTTGACGGCGCCTACTAGGGACTACGTAGTTCCTAATAGGTAAAAATTGAGTACATTGTCCTCTGAGGGGGCCATAGACTTAACATACCAAGTTCGGGGTAGTTTTGTTGAGCCAATGGCGCCGAAATACGATAAATACACTTTGAAATCCGTGGCGTCACGCGGGGAGATTTCGGCGCGAAATTTACAAATGGAACTTTGAACTTGATTTTCTCCTCTATTATTAAAACTATGATGGCGAAATTAACGACATTGGAGTTCTCAGAGCACAATTTATCGATCTAAATCGATTTGTTGTTTCTCTTTAGTGTCCCGTTGATGTTCCTGCTTTCCTTGAATCTTAGTGTTCCATCTTTCTCTCTCTCGCCCAGAGTTTGGCGAGTCCACCATCTTCCCCGTGAATCTTGAAGCGACAGCGACGCGCCGAAAGCTCGCCTCCCAAAGACCCAGCTCACGGAAGGAAGCTCTGCGTCCCACAAAAGGAGACGCCTCGCTGGCCTGGCGGAAGTGCCTTTGGAGGGCACTGCAAGTAAGTCGGCAGAGGCCGGTGTTTGTTCTTCGTAAACGCACTTAACGTTTGGCGTTGCGACTTGTGTGCGTTTGTGTGTATATTGTTTGCGTGGCCACAATGCGCACTTCCTGGCTTCCGGAAGCGCGTTTCCAGCGTCAACGCCATTAGCTCGTAAAGCATGTGAGGATGGACGGGAGCGCGTTCGAGGCGGTAACGTTGCCAGAGCCACTCCCTTCGGCGTCATTAGGCAGTTTTAGAATAGCGTACGCTAAGTTAGCGTTAGCATTTGCGGCCCGCTATTTCCGTCACTTAACGGGAGCCCGTAAGCGGTTAGCGTACGACGCATGCGCAGTAGCGCGAAAAGCGTTAGCTTTTCGCGCTACTGCACTTGCGTTAGCTCGCAGCGTTAGCGCTTGCGTTAGCTCGCAACGTTAGCGCTTGCGTTAGCTCGCAAGCTAACGCTTGCAAAAAGCTAACGCAAAGCTTTGCGTATGCTATTCTAAAACTGCCTATTTTTTAGCGTGTCAGGCAAATTCACTTGCGCTGGGTCTATAGCGTTTGTCTTAGGTGTAAGCTGCAGGTGTGTGGTGCCTGCTGTGCTAAAGCTGCTGTTACGTCTAAGAGTCACACGCACTTAAAAAAAAAGTTTGGCGGCACGCTACGGTTTTTGTAACACCCATAGGCGAAAGCCTGTACTTAAAGGGACCGACAACCAACCAGAACGTGTGATTAGATACTGGTGGAAATGAAAAGACCGTGAAGAGTAGGAACAGATTAAATCTTCCTTTTCGGGAGCTGAGTAGGACTTACATTCTTAAATTGCGCTTAACGTGTCTGATGCTTTCATACGCACCATAACGAGAGGGCTCGAAATTAGAGTATGTGTATTATGATCCATTGCCACTCTGTTCTGTGCTGCTAACGGAATAAAACGAGTTTACGCGCAGAAGCGGCGCTGCATTCGCGGTAAATGGCGAAATATGTCGAGGCGCGGCGCGGAGTGCGCGCACGCGCAGCAAACCACAACGCACAAACACGAACCGGTGTCGTGCTCAGCGCCCACTGTTTGTAGAACGTGTTGTGTATAAGACTTCACAGTCGCCGCAAATAGAAAAACTCTGATGATAAATATTTCACGGCGTTTTCCGCGTTACCATTCCGTGATTAGACTCTCTGACCGGTAAGCTTTCCGTTGCGCTAAAGAAAAAAGGTACCATAAAAATTGATTGTTGGTCCTTTTAATAATGCACAGTTACACAACCGTGACCAGATTTCTTGCAAAACAAAGCGAGCCGCACTGTGGAATACGCGTATTAAATTTCCCTTGAATTCCCAGTCGATTGAATTCCGGCAAATTTAGAGGAATATCATTTCTTATTTGAATAATATTGCCAAGAAAAGAAGCCTTGCGAAAGAGAAAGCGTTCCGAACTTGCACGTCAGAAATCTTTTTTATTCTTTCTTTTACTGTTCAGCTGGCAACACCTGTTGTCGGTGCTTGCCTATTCAACGTAACCAATGAAGACATTACCGAAACCTTCTGTCTGCTGGGTACAGCTAGCTCGCGCTATTTCTTCTTTGCTTAAAATTCTTATTGCGTGTTTTCACGTGCATTGGGGTAAACAATACGCGTTACAGAAAATTGAGGTACATCTAGAGAGAGAGAGGTAGAGAAAAGTCAGGGAGGTTAACCAGGAAGAACTCCGGTTGGCTACCCTGTGATTGGGAAGGGGAAAGGGGGTACGAAAGAATGAAAGAGGAGAAGAGAGTCTGCAAAGACACTACAAAGTCATGACACTGTCTAAAAGCAACACACCAACATTGTACGAGACGAGTCATAACTTGTCATTCAGTCCGGTTTCTCGAAGCGACCGCAGCAAGGCCCTTATAGCCGCTGAAGACCGGATATAGGTGATTCTGTTCAGAAATAAGAAGTGGGGTTTGGTGTGCACGATAACTGTCTCTCGAAGAGGACACCTCAACCGGTACACACATGGGGAAAGGGGATGAAAAGGAGACAGAGAGGAGGAAAGACACAAAAGGAGATAAGGCCGGAAGACCGGATAGGCCAGTGTCCTAGGATGTTGTCCTCGGTGAGAGGGTGGTTAGTCTAGCTAGCCCAATGCCGCTGAGAGGGCTGCTTTTTTGGGTGTCAAAACGGGTGCACTCGCAGAGAAGGCAGCGCGGCGAACAGTAAAGTTACCAGGGCGCGGGAAAATCAACAAAGGGCGATAATTATTCCTGAGCGCATACGCTAAACGGCAATAGAAGTGTCTCCGCGTATTGCGAACCCCATTGATCGCGCTTTGTTACTTTTTATTTGGTAATTTGCGCGTGGTTTGTTAGTGAGGGTTGCACAATAAAAGGCTAGCATGAAAGGCGGTTGAGTAACCGCCTAACGACGTGCGCGCTGTAAGTCGTTACTGAAAAAAACTGAAACAATGACGTTTCGGACACGGCGAGCACTTGTGATGTTTTTAGACCGCCGGTGCGTTACCCTATTAGGTACGCGAATGATACTGCAAACCTTTGTCATAGCCACTTCGTTCCACAACTCCACCCACCGCATTTCACCTAGAGCAAAGATTATTATCTTACGGCCGGATGGTATTGCGCATGTGCGGTAATAAGGCATAGATAAATTTCCCTGATAACAAATGAACTTGTTCTACGCGGATGTTCTGTTTAGGGGGGCCTCAGTTTAAGAACCTGGGAAGTGCGCGGCACAATCACCAAACCACTCGCAGATAGAGAGTAAAAAGATGGTAGAAAAAAATTAAACCGTAGAAATGTCTTTCGAACGAGTACAAACGGAAGTGCACTGACACGTTGGAAAGCGGAAGGCCTCGGCGTGAACTTTGCGACTGGGCGTTTAGCAAAGGCGTTGCTATGGAGAGAGAGAGGAAGAGAGAGAGATAGAAGGAAATAGAAAACCGGGAAGTAGAAGTCCGTGAAGGTCAAAAGCCGTGCGATGTCCGGGGCCGTTGTTGCATGGCACGTCAGAAGACTTGTCAACTTAACGACGGGTTCCCGGTATCCACGTTCTCTTTATTTTATCTGTTGCTTCGTTGATAGCAGCTGTCATTGAACTGGGTTAAAGAAGAAATACAAGGTTTGCAGTGCTGCAAAATTTTCACACTGGCACGGTGCACTCTGATGCCTGCTATTTCCCACCAGCCGTCATCGCCGTTGGTGTCACAGGAAAATAAAAAGGCAAAAATGAAACAGGGGTCTAACCTGTGTACAGATTCACGTTGGCACGGTCCGCATAGCGGTTTTCGTTTCTGTTGATATCACTTCGGCCGTTTCGTATTCTATCTGGCATCACCTCGAGGATCGGGAGGCACTTTAGACACGCCTTGCTGGCTATTGATAGGCGCCGCTGTCAATGTTTCTTCGCGCATCAGGATCAGCCGCGTGTTCGTTTTGTTGAACCTTCGACCCAAACTATTTGCAGCCGCTTCGGAAGCCCGCAGCCTCCTCGAAGGAGGGAACGTTGTCCAGTCACTGGCTTGTTATACGGATGCGCTGAGCATTGAGCTGATCTAGTTCGCATGAAAAGGGGTTGGGGTGCAGACACGGACACATGAGAAGTGAACGAGACAGCCCAAACGGCGACTGTCAACTGAAAGGGCGGGGAGTAGCGGAAAAGGAAGTAGACAATCTCCGCATGCATGTATTGATACTATGAGAGGGATGATATTATGACGGGGAAGTGACCTCTGCGCCACCAAGCTTGAAAAAAAGTAAACAGTTGTTATAGATATGTTTTAATTCGGCCTAATGTCCTGACGACTTCAATTAAATCGTACTTCCTATAGAAAGAAAAGTCCATAAATTCACAACCCAACTTTGTGCGCCTTCCGGCAGGGTGACCTTAGTTTGGTCACTATTTATTTTTGTCCTTTGTCACTACTTTTCCGCCACCAATTCTCTGACCATCTCTTACTTATTTCTATCGCAGACTTATCTGTCTTTCCATTGTTGTCCCTAAAACCCAAGGCTAGTGCCAAAACAGACGCCCGGGGGGATATCTCCACATTCAATTTTTTCAGCTTCTCCACTGCACGTACATTTTTCTTCTTCACTGAATCTCGCTTTATAACTACGCGTTCAGGTATGGTAACGCCACCTGTCAATGAAGCATGATTGACAGCTGATTGGCAGAGCTTCCGGGTTGGTGTCCACATACATTTCGGAGGTCGAGAGTTCTGTACTCTATATACACACTCTCAAGGTTCGGTGTTCGATGTGCTTCAGTGGTCGAGGGTTCCATACGCCACATGCAGGAAGGTTTGGGGTTCGAGCACCTATATACTTCGGAGCACGAGGGTTCGATACGCTACATGATTGCAAGGTTGGTGGTTTCAGTCCTTATATACTTCGAAGGAAGAAAGTACGATACCATGCACACATGCTTGGAAGATTCCGTTCTCGTATTCCTATAAATTCCTGCGGTGAATGGTTCGACAACCTACACTCATAGTAAGGTTGGAGTTCGAGTCCCTACATTTAAGGCCAGTTTAAGGGGACAGTGAAGAGAAAAACTATTTTTCTTGTATTAGTAAATTACTCTTTCACAATACCAAATCGCCACGCGTTGCCCGAGGAAACGATTGGTAAGCTAGAAAATGTGCGAAAAGAAAATGCGCGCGGCGACGCCATCTTGAAGCTCCCGCACCCATCGCCGTGACGTCAGAGATTGTAACAGTTTCTGCAAGGACCTACGTAGTTCATAACCGGTAAAATGATGTACATTGTCCTGTGAGGGGGCCAGCGCTCTAACGTACCAAGTTTCAGTAAATTTCGTTGAGCCAGTGTGGCCCAAAATGTCAAAAGGAACTCTTTGGAATCCATGACATTAGCTGCGGTAATTTTAGTGCGAAATTAAAAAATGAAAGTTTGACCTGAATTTCTTCTTGTATTAATAAGCATACGGTATTTAAATTAACGACACTAGAACTTTCAGAGTATAATTCAGCAGTCTAAACTGATTCATTGACCCATTTTCGTGTCGCTTTAAAGTACTACGTATTTCAGTATGGCAGGGAAATAAGCTATAAGTAAAAAATCACACCACCTCCCGCTAAAGGGGACCATGAGGCGATGCGAAGCAGCCTTTCGGCATGTAGAGCCCGCGTTTCAGAAGGGGAGTAGAGAGGGGAGAGAGGCAAAGGGGAGGGGGGAAGTGGAGAAGGAGAGGTGAAGGAGAGCGGGAGAGGGGGAAAGGGAGAGGGATAGGGAAAGAGATATGAGAAGGGAGAGGGGAAGGGGAGAGGGTGAGGGGAAATGGGAGGGGAATGGGAAGTACAGATGGGAGTGGAGAGGGAAAGGGAAATGGAGAGGGGAAAGGGACAGGGGGAAGGGAGAGGGTGAGGGGAAAGGGAGAGAGAGTGAGGGGAAAGGGGAGGAGAAATGGGAAGTGGAGAGGGGGAGAGGGAAGTGGAGAGGGAAGTGGAGAGAGAGAGAGTAGGTGTGTGGAGAGGGCTTGCGCATGCGCAGTAAGGGTGGTCGCGCCGCACACCACCACCACCACCGGATTGAACACCGCTATAAGATGCTTCACATCTAATATAATTGACCAAGAAGAACATGGCTTTCGCGTTGGAGTAGTCTTACCAAATACAGAAGGTACCGCGTGACATTTTGCTCACACCTCGTGCCTTACGAGTGCCGACAAGAAATATTTGATGATTTAGAGTATCCTGTACTCTACCAAGGGCGAGCAGTAAGCTATACCTGTTTTTCTCAGGTGCGTTTAGAAAAATGTTTTAGGATTTGGAGTACTATGTACTCTGTTATGGCAGAGAGCTGTCCCCACCCCTTTCGCGAAACCTAATGCTTCAACATTGCTAGCGCCTTGATGAGAAGCGCGCGTTGTGGTGTGACAGTAGAAGAAGACGACGACGTTGATGAGCGAGACTCTCGTGCTGTTCGCCTGTGTGGCGTTGTGTAGCATGTGTGGCATGCAAGCTATTGAGTTTAATTAAATTATTTCATTTTCCTACTGCGTCTCGTGACTTCTACAATGCACAACGCTCGACGGGTCACGACACTTATTTTTAACGGGGATGACTCGCACAAGGCAGGCTAATCCGTTCTCCTAGAAGCTTCATTTATGCCACAGGGTTCACTGCGACTATTCTACAAACAAGTTTTCTGGACGTGAGAAATACGCAGTTGTTCCTAGGCATAGTAAAGCAATTTGCTCGTCGACGTGTACCCTTTAATGTACCCTCGCTGGTGCAAGACGCCACATGGATAGATACAAAACTTAATTGAAAGTACTGAGGTGCGCGACTCAGCGCTCAGCGGGCCGTTCCCACGTTGGGACAGTCAGGCCAAGCCCGACCGCCTCATCGTGGGCCCTCTGGGTGCTAGAAGGAAAAAAAAATGTCTAAAGACGATAGAAGAGGCGCTGCGTGAGATATGGACGCCATCTGGCAATAAGTCGGGAAACATGAGCGCTGTGTTGCGGTCTGGTAGTCCCGGCACAGCAGCAGGCGAAGACCGGCGGTGACCAACGCGACCGGCGGGGACGCCAGCCAGCCCGAACACGCGGTTTGGCGCGAAGCGCCGAAGCAGAAGAAACGTCCGCACTGAACGAGTGCTCTCCACAAACTCTTTTATTTACACGTCGCATGGGTAAAACAGGAATGCCAGAGCGGCGCCCCATGGCATTCGTACAGTGCAATACTGAACCGAAACCGAAACACAACAATGATCTCGTGCAGAGGGCACGGAGGAAGGCAAGTTTCAGCGCAGCTTAAGAAACTAGGGTCTCTAGAATTACGTATCTATGTATTTCTATTAAAGGAACACAACACCTAATTCTTACCTAGTGATGTTGCGCCTCAGATATGCGTAATGTTTGCTTTTTGATCAACAATGTACACAAGTATGAACCTAGTCAGCCGTTCAAGATGGCTGGCCCTTGGGCAAGTGGTTCAACTTTGGCCGGGTGTCTGAATCGAGTGACGTGCCGACAAACAGAAAGACAGACCAAAATTTCTGCGTTTAAGTTCCTCAAGAAAGACTATCGTCTTTAAAAAATCACGCGTATCCACGAAGTGAATGATGATGAGTGGGCGAAGCACCGGGGATCATTCAGGTAACCGTGAATCCCCCGTACATTGCCCACTCGAGCATGCAAACGCGTGACAAACATGTGTGTACAGTATATACAATGTTGTTTTATTGATGTCCGAAGGCGTATATGGTCTTGAGGTGCGGAAAGCTTCGTTTCCCCTTCATTAGGACCGCCTTATGATCGGTGAAATGAAGAGCCAGGGGTTCTTGAATGGAGTGTAATCTGAAGTTAGCGAAGACGAGGTCGATACACGTCCTCCTGGTTGTTGTTGGATGTTTATGGTCATATGAAATGCATATGAGAGCATAGCGTGCCCCTAACGGTCTCCATTCAAACCAGAGCACGCGTCGGGAGTGAGCGCTGCTACCGCAGCGCCCCTAGCGGACTCCGTGTAAACCAGAGCCATGCTAAACGCGGGGGGTACAAGGCTCGGCACTAAGGTGCTTCGCCCCTAAAATATATTACTGTATTGTCACTGATGTTGTGTGCAGGAGGCCATCTTGACAGGAGTATATCGCAGCATTCGTTAATGCCGACCCCCTAAACCTGGCCCCACTGTAACTTTTCCGCATGGGGCCAACATACGTGGTAGCCTGGCGTGTAAGGTGTCGCGTTCCTGAGCTAGAGAGAGGATGCGGGTTCGACTCCCTGCCACAGTGGCAGTATATTGAGGGGGTCGAAATGCACGACCACACACGTACTCAGGTGCACGTGAACTAACCCCAGGTGGTCAAATTTAACCGGGAGTTGCCCCCTACGGAAGCCTCATAATCATATCCTGCATTTGACACGTAAAGCCCATGAAATTAATTACATACGTACGCCAAAGCCTTATTTAACAAGGAGCGTGCATGTACAGGGCCCCAAGCACACCGTAGTCGGCTACAGCGCACACTAAAACCGTGCTACGGCCTGAGAAAATTTCCCCGATCTCAAGGCATCCTGGTAAAGGGCACCTTTTCTTATACCTTGTACCTAAACATGTTTATTTTCTGCCTCTCCACACAGTATAGCCTCCTAGAACTGTTTAAGTAATGTATAAGCGTAGAGTTTTATTAAGGCGAAAGCCTTAGAGGCCTCATCAAACGTGAAAATTTACCGGCGTCCCGCGTCGGCGTCACCCGTCGGCGGCGTCAACAGGCGCGATGCAAAAACGTCATCACGGGATGACGTGACCATATGACGTCATCATGACGCCACAGATCGCCAAAATTCGTGGCGTCATCTCGACGTCACTGTGGCGTCACCACATGACATCCTTGCTTGGTCAGATATGGGCAGATCACCGAGTTAGTGCAAAACCAGCCCAGGTGCCTCCGATCCTGGAGGCAGTCCAAAACCATGTTAGGTGCTGAAAGCTTCCGGATGGTGACGGGGCAGGATCAGTACATCGATGAGAAGAAAAAGCAGATGGATTTCGCCTTCGAGTCGTCTTAGGTGAATGAATGAGTGACCCTGTGAGTTTTTATAGGGAACGGTTGCGGCCTTCTCAAGAACGTCGTTTTCGGCCGGCATCCGCGGTGCGTATTTATTCCTGCTTCCAGCGTTCGTCGGCGTCTCAAAAGCCAATCCCGCGATCATCAAAATGCTCGTCTGACATTAAATTTTCGAAAAGTGGGATATTGCCTACTTGCACAATATTCCACGTAGAACACATGGTGCATGAGAGCGCGATTTTATTACACCACCACGAAATGTGTCAAAAAGGCCAATACCGAAAGTGTTCCGCTGTTACATTTGTTTCGATTCACCGTTGCATCACCCTCATATGGTTCCAATAATTAAATTTCTGTAATCGCGGGTCTTTAGCCTAGACACTGTGCAGGCAAATAAGAAAGATGGCGGTGTGTGATTTCCCGCCTATTGTCACGTCAAGGTACCTGATAACGACAATTTCAAGGTCTTTGTTAAATGTTCGCTACTGGAGTAAGCAACTAAGACGGAGGAGAAGAAGAAGGCAAGGACGTTAACGAGTTTAGAATAACTGGTATGCCACCCTACATTGGGGAAAGGTATAGGCACCCGGCAGTGAAGTTTTTGATGTGCGACAGCAGCGCCGGAGCACACAGCCTAGCGAGTGGTGGCGGCAAAATCGTGCTCGGCAGTGCATTTTTTTAGGGGTCACGCATGTTTACGACACCCAAAAGGGGATTATGACCGCACCCAGGGAGCCTTCGCTCGAAAGGGGCACAGATCGGAGGCGCTTGAGCTCGTCGATGTGTTCTGCGAACGTGCCATTTGTTGGTATCCCTGGCGACCGATGCCGGCAATACTGAGGCGGCAAATGAGAGCTCCGTCGCGCCCTCTGGCCAGTGACGGATGCCTGTGGGGGAACTTGAAAGTTAGAAGAGTAAAGAAAGTGAGATAGTCATTGATCTGAACTGTTGCGCACAAAAAACAGGGACACAAGAAGGAACACAGATAGACAGACGAGCCGAAGTTGAAACCCTCTTTGAGATAGAGAGAGAGAGCACACACAGCGTCATAGTCTGTCAGACTTGTGCGGTCTACGACATCACTATCAGTCTACAGGCGCTCGTGCAAGTCTATTGTCATTGAAAAATTGAACAATGCCTTTGTCGCATTCATTCTCTATGTCCTTTCAGGATGACATTCCAGGATGGTTGCTGCCGACGTCGGTCTGTGGTACTGCATGAGTCAATAAAACATTGACAAATGATTCCAGGATTTTTGGCACAATCTGCAACTCACATCCCAGGGAACAAAGAATCTCTTAGTCTTTACATGTCTTTACAGGAATAGTAGTAGATGTGTGCAGTTTAAAGAAGAAAGTCTTTGTTCCCGGAGACACGTACTTTTCTTTAAAACTCGGCTTAATACATAAGACAACTGACGATTTCCAAACGTAGTTCAATATAGTCGCATTGGAAAGAAAAAAAAAAGTATTTGGAGATTAAGATGACAGATGCGAATTCTGAACCCCCCCCCCCTCCGCGATCAACAAACACATCTTCCAGGACAAGTAATTCAAATACGCGTGATATATGAAAGATGAAGTGACACTTTAGACTGGCTTCGTATAATGTATCTCATTATACGCTTTTGAAATGTATGTAGCTTGCCACGGTGGTACAGTGGTTACGACGCTCTGCTGCTGACACGAAGTCGTAGGTTCGACCCCGGCCGCGGCAGTCGCATTTCGATGGAGGCGAACTGCTAGAGGCCCGTGTACTGTGCGATGTCAGTGCTCAGTAAAGAACACCAGATGGTCGATATTTCCGGAGCCTTCCACTTACTGCGTGCTGCCCCGCCACGGTGGTCTAGTGGCTATGGCGCTCGACTGCTCACCCGAAGGTCGCGGGATCGGATACCTGCATCGGCGGCTGCATTTTCGATGGAGGCGAAAATGTTTGAGGCCCGTGTACTTAGATTTAGGTGCACGTTAAAGAACCCCAGGTGGTCGAAACTTTCGGAGCTCTCCACTACGGCGTCTCTCATGATCATATCATGGTTTTGGTACATTAAACCCCAGGTATTATTATTATTATTATTATTACTTACTGTGTGCTTTACTCATATTGCAGTTTTGGCATGTACATGTCAGTATAAGTGCAGTGGTTTGCTTACCTGTGATTAGAAAAAAAAGTGGGTGCTTAGCACAATGGCTAAGACACTAGGAATTCTCTGCGTGGGGCCCTAAGTTTCAAACCGATAAGAAAATATATTTTATTTCATAGATTTATTTATTTATTAAAGGCGTCGTGAACAGTTCGCTCCTAAATGACAATACGGAACCACCGGCCGCTACTCGCACTACCAGGCGAAGTCAGCCTAAGTAGAGTAGACCTGAATGGGCGCTTTGCCTATCGAGGAACGCGGAACTCCATGGTACCTGCGAGCGCTCAAGGGACGCTCATCGGCGTATTTGCCATACGCGATCCGCGTCTATTGTACTTACGCTGACGTCACCTAGTTAGTGCGTATGGCGGCCGGCGGTTCCGCATTGTCGTTTTAGGAGCGACCTTTTCACGACCCTTTTAAGGCGAGAGCTTTCGACGCTTCATCAAACGCGAAAATTGACCGTCGGCGTCGGCCTCGAGGCGACTGAAGGAAAAAACAATCATCACGTGATAATGTCGACATACGACGTCATCATGACGTCATAGATCGCCCAAATTTATGACATCATAATTACGTTACTGCGATGTCACATAACGTTACGTGGCACAGTTAGGCCATCACTTGAAATCGTCGCTTGGTCAAATTTGGGCCGCCGATCATGTAGGCAGTGAAAAAGCAGGAGAGGTGTAGAAAACTTGCAATGCCTCCGATCCTGGAGGCAATGCAAGACCACGTTAGGTGCAGAAAGTTTAGGGAGGGTAGCGGTCAATAAATCGACTGTGTAGAAAAAGAACAAGGTGGCTGTCGCCTTCCAGTTGTCTTAGGTGAATGCATAAGGGACTCTGTGAGATTTTTTTAACACGAAAATGTTTTATGCCGGGGTCCACCACGGCTCCACTGACGTATTTCTGTCACGGATATGACGTTGTAAATATAAAGACTAACAGTTGGCAAAGAAAAAAGAAACAGAAGAAAAAATTGGCCGCGTATCTGCGTGCTTCGCTGCAAATGTCGTCTAAAGACGATAGAAGAGGCGCTGCGTGAGTTATGGACGCCATCTGGCAATACGTCGGGAAACATGAGTGCTGTGTTGAGGGCTGGTAGTCCCGGCGCAGCAGCAGGCGAAGACCGGCGGTGACCAACACGACCGGCGGGGACGCCAGCCAGCCCGAACACGCGGTTTGGCGCGATGCGCTGAAGCAGAAGAAACGTCCGCACTCAACGAGTACTCTCCACACACTCTTTTATTTACACGTCGCCTGCGTAAAACAGGAATGCCAGAGCGGCGCCCCATGGCATTCGTACAGTGCAATACAGAACCGAAACCGAAACGCAAAAATGAGCTCGCGCAGAGGGCACGGAGGAAGGCAAGTTTCAGCGCAGTCGCATTTTCAGCGCAGCTTAAGAAACTAGGGTATTTAGAATTACGTATGTATGCATTTCCTATTAAAGGAACACACCACCTAATACTTACCTAATGATGTTGCGCCTCAGGTATGCGTGATATTTACTTTTTGATCGACAACGTTCACAAGTATGAATAGCCGTACCAGTTCAAGATGGCTGGCCCTTGGGCAAGTGGTTCAACTTTGGCCGAGTGGCTGAATCGAGTGACGTGCCGACAAACAGAAAGACAGACAGACCAAAATTTCTCCGTTTAAGTATCCCAAGAAAGACTATCGTCTTTAAAAGTTCCGTCACTGGGAGTCGAATTTACGACCCCTCGCGCCGCAGCGCGGGGCGCGTAACGATTTGGCCACAGACGGCACGTTCTTTGCCATGCCAACGGCGATGTATTCATATACACCATTTGCCGGTGGCGGTACTCAGAGATCGGTGGTACATCAGCGTCTTTTCGTTATCACTAGAGAGATGGTGCGAAGGGCTTGAAGAGCGCGCTTTAAAGGTCGTCACCCCACGCGGATGAGCGCGAGCCTCTACAGGGCGTGGTCGCTCGTGCGCAGGCTTATCTCGTGATGGCGGTGGTTTGTATGTCTTGTGCTCTCACCGCAAGTTTGCGTTGAGAGCACGAAGGTCACTTCGCGCACCGCAGCGGCCGCTTTTGCGAAAAGAGCGCGATGCTCACACAGAAATAAGTTACAACTGTGACAGTTCGCGCTCATCCTGTGTATGTTCGTTCCGTGCGCCCTTTCTGCTTGAGCAGCGCGTTGCAAGTTTCGAGCTACTTGCCGTTATTCACGTGACATTACAATTTGTTGCTGTAGAATTAATTCGTTCGCGCTTGGGGCGAAAGAATGCACAACAAACGCTCAACTATGTCTGTGAAGACACGTTTCACTTTTGTGTTATACCGATTCCTATGACAGAGGGTTCAGCCATGTTTTTTTTAAATAGTGTTTGTCTTACGTGACAGAGGGACGTACGGACGCGCGGGCACAGTTTTCTTGTCTTATTATTCTGCTTTGCTGCATCCGGCAACACCGGTTTGTTTTCTGTGGGGTCCCAGAAGGAGCAAGTGGTTACTTGCGCGGACGCCCTGCGACCCCGTATACCTGACGCGGGCTCGTCTTGTTCGCGCGACGTGTTCCTATCTTTGAAAGGCGCTCGCGACGAAGCGCCTTTACTGCGTGGGCTGAGCCGCATCGACACGTTTGCCGTG